>NC_089815.1:9471125-9771125 GCF_029633855.1 Hoplias malabaricus | reverse complement strand
ACCCTGAATGCGGCTGCTGTGTCCATGTAGTCTGGCCCAGTGAAGATGGGTGCTGTGGGGCTGCCGTGGCGGAATTGCTGCCTCTGTTGCCACTCGTACAGCTGCCATACCATGCCCTCCTTAGTGGCCAGCCGCTCGTCTGTGGACATACGGAAGTGGCTGAGGCGGTCTTGGGCATATTTGTAGTCGCTTGGCAGGTTGCGGCTTACGGGGGGTGAGCCGCCGGAGGGTCGCCTGGTTGTTTTGGGTAATGACTGATAGGCTTCCATCACCCCCAGCTTTGGCTGGGGAGGAGGGGTCCTCCTAGGGAGACTGTACTCTGAGGAAGGGTGGCTGGAATCACCAAAAAAAAAAAACCATTTAATTAATATCATTAATGAATATATTTAATATATTAGGTGTTTCTCATTATGAGCCAAAATAAGAATGTTAAAATGTAATTAATTTAGTTATGAACACACACACACACACACAATCACACAAGATGCTACAGAATACATTGAGCTTTTATACTAAAAGAATAATTTAATGATATCCTAATAACCATAATGGGAAACACTGTGTTAATTGTGTAGATTAAAGCGAGTTATATTGGCCAGGATGTGATGTTTTATCTACTGTACAGAAGCATAAGCATTAAGCCAGACTTTTATTCTAGCTCATGAAATCCACTGACCTTTTAGGGTCTCCTTTCTGTGCTTTGACCCAGTGCTCCACCTGAGCCAGTGCTGTCTTCCTTTGCACCTGTTTCTCAGTGTCTGTGCGGGGCACCAGCCCCCTCTTATATACCACATTACCGTTGTGGTCAGGGTGGAGGCCATTCCTCTGAGAGGGCAGGGCAGAAGGGACTTGGGACGGTGCTACAGAATCCGGAGAAAGTCCGTCCACGTCGACACTGTGGACCTCTGGTCCATCCTTACTGTAAACATGACGCACCTCCACCTCCCTCTCCTGCCTGACAATCTCACCATCAGCCACCTCCACCCACCCGGACTGGTGGAGACCCTCAGCCTGGGAGGAGCTTTTGCTGCTGCTGCCCATGTGGTTGGTTTGGGGAACTGCCTGTCGTTCACCTTTCAGAACATCTCTGTGGGGAGAGGAAAATATTTCATCTTTGGAAAATTTACACAGTAAAACAAAAGAAAAATTTCTCCAGGATTTCGTTTCAACTGCCTGGCATTTCTAATTACTTTCAACCAGACTAAAATGTGTCAGGGCAGTGGAAACAAAATATTGGGAAGGATGTCTGGACACATGTCCTCCATGTGGAAAACCGGAGATAGATTCCAACTATAATTAACATTACAGCATTAGGAAAGACTCCTAACCCTTAATTTTCCAAAATGTGAGTTATTAATTCAGTTCAAACCAGCAGAGGAGGCGTCCACACAGCTGAGACAAAATTTTGAAGGGGATGTGTCCCACTTGTGGCTCCTCCCAAGGTTTCTTCCTCAATTCTTGAGGGACATTTTCCTTGCCATTGTTGCCTTTGGCTTGCTCACTTGTGGCTTTCTAATTCACATTGTTATCTGTTCTAAAACTAATTCTGTTAAGCGGCTTTGTGACAACATCATTAGTAAAAAGCACTTTACAAATAAATATTGATTTGATTTCACACAATCCACTCCAAATCTCTAACATTTGGTCTCAAATCAATCACTCAATCTCTAAAATACTGAATGTAAAATTTAGTTATGATTAATACATTAAAGTGTAACATAACATTCAACATTCATTGCTGAATAATCAGCTTTAAAGGGATTAAGGACCAGTCCAGCAAGAATGTTCCCACACAGTGAGGTTTATCAGAAACAATAAATGACTTTCTTTAGCTTTTAGAAGGGTTATAAGGTCTGGCTTTTCTATATTTAAAAGAAGCAACAGCTTCATGCTTGTGAGTTTGACTGGTGAAGCCTACAAATCGCTCCTCCAATATTTCTCTTAATCAATCACAGTCTCAAAATGGATGGCATTCTTCATGTGGCAATCCACTCCCGTCTGATTAGGCACAGAATTTCTCCTCATTGAGACGCATGCACCAAGAGCCATCAAGCCCCCCCCCCCCCCCCCTTCCTCTAACAAGTGGCTGCACACTGTTCAATTAACCTGAAGCATTTCCCTCCGAAATCACAATTTCTCACTCGAGTAACAGCGAGGGCGCAATAAAAACGGTACATCTCATTAACGCATTTGTCATTACTGCAAATGCAGCCAGCTGGAATATCCTCACTAATGTAACACCCACATCTTCCCCACTCAAACCAAGCAAGAGCTGTTGAGAGGAGCTCTTTTGGCTTTAAGCGGTGAAATCTCCTCATGTGAATCAACCTGACAGCCATTTTATCTTCACAACAAATAGAAGAACGAAGCATCCTATCTGTGCGCAGAGGTAATAGCTCATATAATGGGACAGATCATTCACTTAGTTCACTGCGTCATTTACGACTCTGTCTTTTATGAGATATTATTCATTGGGTGGTTCGGGAGGGTGGCTTCAAAAGATTTTCAACCCCAGGACATTTTTAATTTTTTGTGATTTTTTTTCTATTAAATATTTGGCAGAATATGTGTTCATTTTGAAAATATATACCCAACCACTATACTTTTGGCAATTCTCAGATATGAGATCTACCTTAAACAAGAGATATTTTACACCTGATATGATTATGTACTGGATACCATCCAACACATATTACGACATTGCTTTCCTTTACTCCCGATGGTTTCCTCTGGTTCTGCAGTAACCACCACTGCCCACTAGATGGGGATGCTAGATAAAGATGAAGCTCCATAGTATGTAAAAAAATAAAGTAAAACAAATTGTGGCTTCAGGTCAGACTCACTTTAGCACAGACTCACAGTAGCTCACTGGGCAACAATACACACTACCTGCCATAATAATAAAAACACCAAGCACAGCCTTGGATACATCCCAAATCTCCACATCACACGCTGCCAAAAGCCCACAAGCTGGAGAAGAAACATTCCTAAGAGCGAATAAACACCACAACTCAACCAAACAGGCCGCCATAAACAACACATTTCATAATCTAATTCTCCCCACTTTATGTCTCTTTAAAAAAGTCAACCATCTGCACCGGTCTCTGAGTGATGATGGAAGTGTGATGGAGGTTTGTGGAACTGGAGCACTTTAGATGAACCTTGTCCACTGAGTCTGGCCTGTGAGGAGTGGCATGAGGACAACACTGATATATTGGCAGTATATCCTCTGAGATTCAGCAAAATATCATCAATAAATCAATGTCTTAAATGTTATTGAATAATAATGTGTGGCCATTTTAAACAAACATACATCATAATAGTGTAATAACTTACTTCATGTTTTCAGGGAATTGCCTGACAATCAAAGTTTTTTTTTTTTTTTACATAAAAGCATCTGTTTTGCTTAGTTCTAGTTCAGTAAAACAGGCAATGAACATTACATTGCTTTGATGGACAGTTCATTTTCTTAAAGTTTTAGGATAAATTTAAAAAGTCATGTAATTGGGGACAAGTTGAATATTCCACAAACCTGAAACACTGAATAAGATATACTCTAGTGAATGTACAAGCTCTTTAAGAACACAGTTTGAATGAGACTATTTTAAAAATAAATAAATAAAATATGTTTTTTTTATAAGACATACATTTTTTGTTTTACTGGACCACATTTTTTAGATTTCAAACTAAACAACATCATTGATAAATCGTGTATCTAATTAAGAAGGGCAATGTTAGTGGCAGGAACAGCCAAATTACAGCACTACACAAAGAGTATTTTACACATTGAATAAGTCACAATGAGTGTGCAAACGCATGCAACATAAATAATATCACATATGCAGACTATGTGAAATGTTTGAAAAAATTGGATTTCATCATCTGTGATATTATTACAGTTTGGGCTGTTCAGGTACTGGAGCTGCAGGACTGTGCTGCAGTGGAGCTGTTCCCAGAGCTGCACACACACACACACACACACACATACACACACGGCTATGTCAGCGTGCCTCAGCATCAGCTACACACTGCATTGCACCTTCACAATGCAGCTGCGACTGAGACCCTGCAAACAGCAACAGAGCTGAGTGTGTGGAGCCAAAATTCTGCAGTAAAGGGTGAAAAGCTCAGTAGAATTAGGAGGAATATGTACAATATTAGTTTAGAATCAATAATAATTTAATGCAACAATTATTTACGAATGATAAAAGGAGCAAGAAAGGGAATGTTTGTGAAAGAAATGTATTTTTGCTTGTTAAAGCCAGATCATAATGTTTGAAATCTGATGCAGTTATAGAAAACTGAAATCTTGATTACATTTGATAATGCAATATTTTGTTTATTTAGTTATTACAGGTACTTGCTCTGGCATTCCAGGTGTCATCTACACTAGTTGCTAGGCTATCTTTAGTGGGTGCTACTTTATATGTTAATAAGTTGCTAGGTCATTGCTATGGTGTTCCAGATTGTTCCTATGTGGTTGCTATGGTATGCTAGGTGGGTGCTAGCATGTTGTTAGGTACCGTTAGGTGGTTAATTTAGTAACTTGTATGGAAAAACATAGTTGAATCAACTAGAAAAGCACATAACGAAGACTGAAAAAGGAGTTGTATTTTAGCTCTGGTTTCTTCCCACAGTCCAAAAAAAAACACATTGGTAAGTTAACCGTGTTGTCGTGTGATGGATTGGCACCCCATCCAGGGTGTGTTCCTGCCTTGTACCCAGTGATTCTGGTAAGCTTCGAAACTGGATGAACAGTTACAGACAACGAATGAAAGAATGTTGTATTTTAGAGTATAATAAAAAGTAAGTTTCTGTAAAAAAGGAAAGCATAAGCATGTACACAAAAATATACACTCACTCACACACACACACAAACCTCTGAACAGTTACAAAGCATCTATCTTGGAAAAAGAAAAAAAAAATCTTCTGGTCTTCTTGACGTCATTAGACAGCCTCACTGAGATCAATTAAACATAATGAAGCAGCTCAGGAAGCACAGAGGCCTGCTGAAGCTCCACCATGCACAAAGGCCTCAGAGGAAATATCAATCAACACATTTGAACACAATAGCTGTGGAGAGGTAATACATTTCAGCAGACAAACAGCAGAACTGAGATTTAAACACGAGATATTTAAGAGGCAGGGAATGTAGGAAAGTTTATAGGACTGGAACACTGCGAATATATGGGAAAAAATACATTGTTATAGATATATGTGCATTATGCATTTACAAATTACACATTATAATGTTTACGTTATATTATTAAATTAATTATTCATTTATGCATTCATTCATTCATTGTCTGTAGCCACTAATCCAGTTCAAGGTTGCCATGTGTCCAGAGCCCACCCGAAATCACCAGTCGCAAGGCAGGGACACACCCAGCAGGGTGTGCCAGTCCATCACAGGGCACCACACACTCACACATTCACACTTATGGACACTATTGCAGGGCCAATCCACCTACCAGTGTGTGCTTTTGGACTGTGGGAGAAGCAACTGGAGAAAACCCATGCAGACACAGGGAGAACACACCAAATTCTTCACAGACAGTCACTACCACAGACAGTCACTACCTGTTGTGCCACCGTGCCACCCATCACGTTATTTGAAACATTACTTATAATTTTAACTCTAGCTGCGATTAAAAGTAAGCAAATTGAACAAATTGAAACTACTGCTAAACCATCTGCCAACAGAATTCTGAATCAGAAACTCAGCTGACCAATCACACTCAGGGGAAGGCTTTGGAACAAATGACATGGTGATTAGCAGGACTTTTAAGCAAGCGGTGGACACTGTACTACATGAACTCCAGATGAACCATCATGGTGTTTGCTTTGAAACTTTTTCATTTGAAGTATGTCAGTTTATCTTTGAAAGAATGGATAAACTGTTATGACTTGATACTTTCTGTAAAACTAGCTCAAAAGAATAATCAGTCATTTTACTCCCAAAAGAAAGCAAACACTATCATTATAAGTGATTATTATTATCTTTTCCATAAAGTAAATCCTAATGAACATGAATCATGCAGTTAATGCTCCACAGAGCAGGTGCCCTACATATTTAACCTAAACAATATGTTAAGAACAGAATCGTTGATACATCCAGGCCTCTGGGTGTCAGTATAACAACAACATTTTTCAGCTCTCCTCAGAGACCTGATATTTCCTCCACACCCTCTGTTTAAACACTGAATACATCAGGGTTTGAGATGTGAGTCCAGGAAGCAGAGGAGGAGAATATTGTGGGTAGGAGAGTAGGGGATTGACTGACCTTTTCAAGCTGTGGCTCTGCATGAGTGCTGCCTGGTTCATGGCACGAATCCAGCCATTCATGTCCTCCTGTGTATCTGCACTGAAGAAGTAGGTCCTCATTCCCCCATGCTCAGCCTGAGAGCCAATCACAGAGTTCTTACTGTATATGTACGAACGCATGCCTGTGTGGCTGGCCTAGACCGGAGAGGGTGGGGGAGAGAGAGAGAGAGAGAGAGAGAGAGAGAGAGAGAGAGAGAGAGAGAGAGATACGCACAGTTAGCCAGAGCTGAAGACTCCCTAGTGAGCTGCTACCAATGAAGACAGAGGACCCCCACCATTATTGCCCAATTCTACACCTTTGGAGCAGTTGATGTTCAGCACAGCCTTAAATAATAATGATCTGTGGATCAGATGCCTGGTATATTAATCAAATAGAGCAAAGTGAGTTATCTGTCATCTTTTCCCCATGCAATAATATGAGTTATCATGCCTTTGTGCAAAATTGTACCACTTTAAAATAAGACTATACTTATAAAGCTTTATAAATTATTTAAAAACCTGTTTATTTCATGAATATTAATGAGGTTGTAAACCCTTTAAAGGTCATTAATCATCCCACAAAATATAAAGGATGACCTCTTCTTTGTCTGAAACTGAAAGTGACCAATTATTTACTGAAAATATCAAGGTGAAGAATAAACTGAGACCTGAGGATATGAGTTTAGTCATTTCACATGTTAAGGTACACCACATTATCATTAATGTATAAAAAGACATTCTGTTGGTGTTTCAATGCTTAAATATTTAACAAATATGTGCTGAAGCTAAAAGGCTTAATGCTGAATTATGGAGAAGACCAAGAAAGGTCAGTAACCAGCTGAGGTTTAAAGGTCTGAGATTTAAAGATGAGGGTTCACTATTTGGCAAACAACAGGTCAAGTCTATGTGTTATATAACTGATTATTAATTTTTATTTTTAATTTATTATCAACAGAATTAATAACCATAAATAAACAGATTTTAAACCATATGTAAACCTTTATAAATGTAGTCTTAATCTAAATTGGCACCTACTAAATAAGCAGAGCTTGTTCACCCCAGTGTTGAGAAGCATTTGAAGCCAAACGCTGTTCTGAACTGTACTTCAGGGTCAAGATGATATGCAGCTGAACTGAACGCCTTGAACACAGGGCTCACACTTTAAATCCTCTACTTCATAAAAAAATGCTACAACAGTTTGGGAACTGCTGGGTTAAAGACCTTCAATCAGAATTTACACAAAACAGCAATTACACTACTAAGTACTGCTTATAGAGATGGCATCATTATTTTCTATAATGCAATATTAGCCTCTGCCCTTTATAATCATCAGCAATACACACCTCCCATTTCTCCTCCCACTCTTAACACACAAACACACACATACATGCACTTACTAAACAAACCTCTTAATTAGCCTCTTACCCCAGTGATCTGCTAGTGTGGTTGGTGCCATGTTAAATGGAGCCCCAAAGCTAATTCAGCTGTGCCTTATGTTGCTCTAAATCTGTTGGTTGCCAAACTGCCTGTATGAGGCTAATCTCTCCAGCTCCGGCCACCAGGCACAAACCACCAGGCGCTTAATCACAGCCCAGCTCAGCGTTTTTACACCCAGCACCATTCATCTAGCCTGCTGAGCCTTACCCATGACTGCAGGAGTCCAACAACACACCAACAATGCCACATCCAACTAAGAAACGTGCACGTGGAATCATTTTTCTTGAACATTATCTCCACTGGTTCTCAACAAGGGTACTTAGAGGGACACTGACAAACTCTGGGCAAATTCAAGCTTTGAAATGATACTCTGTGGCTATTTTTATGACAGGTTTACATCCGTGTATTTGATTTATCGAATAAAAATATGCTTTAATGTAAAGGCAAAATGTGAATAAAATCACCGGCCTAAAATGTATATATACACTGTTTACTGAAAAATTCTGACTGAAAATATTTGCTACATGCAGATCTTCAAATCTGATCAAGTTCTTCCGTTCTTCACAGTGGTAGCAATAAAACTCAAATGAAGGCAGCAGACACCTAATGAGATATATAGTGATGTGACTTTAAGAACTTTAACTTCACTATAAGCACTGTATCAGACACCAAACTTAGAAAAGTGACTGCTTTTGGGTGAAAAAAAACAACAACTCAGATTTGATTTTTTTAAATACTATCCCAAATCTCTGGGCTGGCTGACTCTTGTGGGCCGGCAGCCATCTTACTCAGGAGAGGCTTCAGTGTCACAGTGTTAGAGTTACACTAGAATACTTTTCCAGCTCAGTAGACCACATCAATTCACTTCAGCATTCCATATTTTATTTAAGAATATTTCTTTTGAAAGCAACAGCCTTGACCCCATTTCACTGATGACAGTGGCTGTTTGAACAAGGCAAGCGTCACTGTTGATCTAACACAGCAGAGCACAGCATGAGGCACTGCGACAAAATGCTGAATGGACAAGCAGAGGGGCACAGAGCATAGGGTATGCATCAGATCCTGTCTCTCTCTCCCTCTCTAGCTCTCCCTCTTGCTCTCCAATATATCACTATTTCTTCATCAACTAATTAAAGTTTACACTTCAAAGATATTAAATACAGTTGGGGAAATACAACTGAAATCAACACTGAACTACAGCAGTACAATTTTGGGGGTTTTGAGGAACACTGCTTTAACAAAATATTAGATTAATAAGAATAAAGCCAAGAATAAAGCAACAATTTTCCAAGAGGATCTCAGTAATATTATTAGAAAATAAATGAGAATATATATATATTACAGCTCTATCCCAAACATCCTCAATCAAAACCATTTAAGGGTACACTCAAGCATTTTTCAAACTATTTTCTATTAACTGAAATAGTATAAGGTCAGTTTTTGCAGGTAATAAAGTTCCCCCCTTCTGAGAAGGCATCAAAAACCTATTAATGCTAAATCATCTTCTACCCATTAGTTTGTACTCTATGTGTCTGGCGAGTCAGTATTTTTTCTCATCATTTTTTTACACTTTTATAATGTTCAGGTAATTATATACTGAATTTTGGAATCTCCTTGTAACTATAAAAAATTCATTTTACAGGAAGAAATAAACTTCTTAGTCTGTAAAGTAAATTATTCTACCTTGATTTGATTTTTAGATATTTTCTATTAGTCTTTTTAGTTTTCCAATAAACTGTCACAATGTACATGGCTAATATTTTCAAATTATGGGTTATGGTTATGACCATCTTGTCAAAAGTAGATATATAAGGTTTTGTTCCAACAGTGAGGATATTAAACTGGGGCTACAGAGTACAGATAAATGTGCTTGAGATGAACCTCTGCTTGAGGTTTAAAAAAACACCAGAGTATTCCTTAAATGATTTTAGAGCCACAGGCTTTCATAAAGAACCAGGCTCCAGTGTGATTATGAGAATGATTTAGAGGAACGCGCTCTATGAAGACAAGATGGGTCATTTCAAAGTCACAGGATCCAAGAAAGACTGTCTTTCTGAAAACGAAGAGGGTGAACATCCCTGAGGCAAACAGCAAGCACAGCAGAAGTCAAAGCTTTTTTCATATTGATACAACTTCATCCTCAGGATATGAAGGAGCCAAAATAACAGTCTGCATATTTCACACCCACAGTAAAGACATTCCCATATTCCCAGCGCCCCTTGCAAAGTTCTGGTTTGTCACATTTCTAAAAGCTGGCTAAGCCCATTATAAATACCTTAAAATAAAAAAAATCCACAATAATTAGCTCAGTTTCAGTAAAGTGAATATGAAACAGAACTGATTAGACATTTGAAATCTGATTTGGAGATTTCCATGTACTGGACCAGCAGCTTTAGCATTTTGATATGTGGCAGATTATTTGAGTGAAGATGCTTTTCAACCTAGACACACCCCCCCTTTAAATATTTTATCCATGACATCATGACATAATGTAATCATGACATTATCATAAAAACTCAAAGCTTTGGTACAAAATCAAATAATGGCATATACTTCAGAGTTTAAGAATTTACTATACACTTGGTGGCTTCTTACATTTGTTTGATTAGTTTTTTGGGATACACCCAGGTTTTTGTCATTTTAAAAGTAGTCATAATACCTACAATATACCATAAAAAGTATAATGGATTTGGCATGATATTGACATACTGCATACCTTAGCATTTTGGCAATGATGTAATATGCAATAAGAGTTCCCAAAAGTACAAATACAACTGCATAGAGGTAGGTATAAATTCATAACCATACACTCTCTCACATGAATTCAAAGAAAAATGCAGAAATATTCATCATATATTATTGTGTGAATGAACTGTGTGTGAGTGAATTGCACTGTAAAAAAATAATGTTTTAACATAAAAAAACTTTGTTAACTGGGCTGCATTAAAAGTTTGAGTTCTAATAATACTTTGATAGAAACATAATCCATGTCTTATTCTAAGTTCAGTTCAGTTAACCCAAAAATGTTTAGGTTTATTTAAGGTAAAAACATTATTTTTTACAGCGATAGGGAGAAGTGATGAAATATGGAAGATGGAACATGTGATGTGCAGAACTGAAGGTCATGAACACCATGATATTTCCACAGGACAAAGCAACAATACCAGCTTCACCCTCACCACCTCATTCACAGCATCACTCTTGGCAGTTTGTGCCGCCAACAAAAAATCATGAACAGAAAACACAAATTAGATATTTCTATTTTTAAAAGCAAGTGTAATGAAAAACAAGACTCAAACCACTTTATTCAGAACATAAATCAAATAAAACTATAATCATTTATGCAATTTACTGTTAAATTGCATATATAAACCATAACACTATATACACTTCTCAGGGTTGTAGATGAAATACTTATTCATCTTCGAGCCATCTGTGTCATTTCTTAAGATCAGGACACACCGAGTGTATGTCACATTGATGGAATGACGACAAATGCTAATTTATTGAACTGGCATTGCCCTTTCCTAGGAAACAACAAAACAAACAAAAATGGCCAGAACAGCATGCAACCTGGAGCAGGTCAAGGCACATTAGAAATGCACATGTCTCATCTTCTGCTTCAGGTAAATGCCAAACACAAAGATGGCAGTGTGAAAAGGAACTTCTCTAATGAGAATGGATGGAAATAAAATACCTATTCATGCAAGAGTCAGGAGACGGCCCTCCACCGCGCACGCCCCTGGCTCAGCTCCCATAATGCACCGGGCCACAACAGGAGCCAATCATCCAATGGGAATGAAAGAGACACAGTGAGTGATGGACAGAGCCAAACACTTTAGAAAAAAATCTTGATGCCCCATGAAACATTATCCATTTGAAAGTGTTAACATTTATTCATTAGACAGTATTAGATTAGCCGTAATACAGTTAAAGCTGTAGGCAGGAAAGCTTATAAAGTGCACAAACACAGCACTGGGACAACATGGCAAAACACCAGAGAAGGGGACAAAAATGGAAAAAATATCAGCTAACAAGCGTCATTCACATATCACATCTGCATGTGTTCAAATAATGGCTAAAGGAGTTACCTTGAAGTCTAACTCTGAACTTTTACAACTTTATTTGGGGACATTTTCAACTACATTAACTCCACAAACACATACTAAACCACACACCAAAGGGGACAACCACATACAACGTCACTCCACCAACAATGAAGTATGACCTTGGTTTCACTTAATTATACTCCATATTCATCATCATATTCAATTACTTATTAGACAGTTTCAATAATGGAGATTTCCAGCTTAATATCTTCCTAATTAGAAGGAAAGTTGCAAATGAGAAATATTTTTCTTTGTCAGTTTTAACCCTGGTCACCATGTCATATAATCTAAAATGACACTTAAAAATAGAAACTCTAGAAACTCTTGAATGTGATACTTGAGAACTGGTTCAACTTTCAAAACAGGACCTGGGACTGGACAGAAGGTTAAACTTTAAATCATATACTGCTTCTGTCCAATGAAAAACATGCATCTTCAATATAGCAACTTTTCAGATGACAAAAAAAAACCTTCCTAAATTTCAATAAAAGGCAATGCAAAAAAATTTTTATTCCTTCTAATTTTATGATTTTATGAATTCAAATATGTTTTAAATGCCGTATTAAAGTAAAAATCCACAAAATTAGAGATACATATAAACATTACTTTTAAAATGTAAATAAATAATTAACATATTATATGTATGAATATGAGTAAAAAAATTAATTAATTCAACTTTTGTAACATGCTTCATTCTAATAAGGGTCAAAAAGGGTCCAGAGGCTACACTGAATCACTGGGCATAAGGCAAGTGACATATTTTGGACAGGGTGCCATTCCATCACAGATGATAAAACATGTTTAAAATAATTTAACAATAATTTCTAAATTGCATAGGTGCAACATACTGTATATAAATCCTAAATAAAGTTTTACTACTCATTTTTAATAAGGTTTAGCCTCAAACTATTATGTCATAGGCCTGGATTTAAAAACAACAATGTCATTCTCTCAAAAACACTTTATTTCCACAAGAAAAGTTGTAATCATTTCAGGGTACAAAGGAAAATATAGAGAGTCAGGGAATGAGTGTCCCGTTTTCACCCTAATGCTAATAGAGAAGAGAATTAGACGTCTGTCACAGAGCTGAGTTACAACAAAAGACAGTTGGAGGAAGGACATTAGAGATACAATAGATGTATAATTAATCTGTCTACTGACATGACTCCAAACTCCAAACACACGGAAATATGAGCCGTTTAATGGGGGTGGAACAACGTAGAGCTAACCCACAGGCCTCAATATCACTAGCCTACAAAGGAAATGAAAGAGATTGATGTGAGAGCCCTAGGGGTACGACATCAAACATTTCTGCTGTGTTCTTCTTCAGAATAGGTGCTCTTCTCTTACAGAATCCATGTTACAATGCAATGCAAGGGTTGGAAATTAGTCTTTGTTGTAAAGGACTGATTAGCCTCATGGTTAGCCACACAGCAGATACCTACTTTTTTTATGGATTCTAACTCCCAGAAAAATATATCTTTTAGAAATGTTTTTCCAGCTGCATGATTAATGTTATACAATTCTGTATTTCAGTAGACTTGGACAGTAATAATTCTGTTGTAAGATGAATCAAGTGCATATTTATTTTCCAAAATGATTTGGAATACAATATATTTACATTAACTTGAATCACGTGAGCATGCTCATGGATGGCTACAACATATGAGTGATGCAGAGTGGAGCAATACCAGGTAGATGAACTGAAGAACTGAGAATCTACTGGCCAATAATTTAAGCCCCATGACATAAACATGTTTTGAACATGCCCTCGAGCTGAGCCCAAATGCAATTTAAGAAAATACTCAGCTGACCATGCTTTAAAAATTCAAGCTGTTCTGAAAAAGATACCTTGCAGCATAATTAAGATATGATCAATAAACTGTCACTAATAACACAGGTCTTGACATAATGAGAAATCACCACTTTAAGAAAGCATATTAGGAAAGTATAGCTATGTAGCTGGCACTGCCCACACTTAGCACACCAGTATTAGCACAATGTAATGAGGAGATGAGCACGAAGAGTAATCACAGCAAACACACACAGGAGTTCAGTGAAGACACACTACCACCATTCCACTGGAGCATGGGTCTCAAAGACATTTGTTAACATGTCAGTTATATAAAATTTCACTGATGTTACATTCCTTTTTTTAACATTCTTCAATTCATCTTGACTCATTTCAGTTCTACACAATCACAGGAGTCAGTGGTGTAGCTAAGATCAATAACAATAAAGCAGAAATGAAATGCACCACATGTCCTAAAGTATCTAAACATCTTCCTGTTAATTAATATAAACGGACGTACTTTAGTGTGTACCAAATGCTGACAGACAGCTTGTACAACTCTAAAGAAATGTCATGACTAGTAGAAAATGACACTCTGGCAAGTGTGGCACCTCCTCACCTAGGGCTGGACAATAATTCAGTATCAATATATCATGTTTCAACAACAATTATATGATTTTTTTAAACCGAATTTCAATATTGCAAAATTCATTGTTTATAGCATCTGTCACTGACTGGTATTTAGTACAGGGCGCTATCGTCAGATGCCATTGCACTCAATTTAAAATTCTGTTTAAAAACTAATAAAGAGAAAGAAAAGAGGTTTACGCTTGACAGTGTTGTCATGTTTCTTGTTTGTTCTTGGAAGTTTTTCTGTGTCTTTTATAGTGTCCATATCAGAATTATATCGAATCAACCAAAATTTTAAGATATATCATGATATAAATTTTGCCCATATCGTCCATCCCTACCCTCGCCCAAGTGTTTGGATGTGGAGGAAAGAGTTCCATTTCAAATTTTCACAGCCATGGTCAAACATAGTGTACAGCATATCAAGTGTTTCTGCACTAGGGGGAGGGCAGGGCAGGTCAATCTTGATATTAATATCTTTGATATCAAATGTTAAATAAGCAAGTGTCTACACACTTATGTAAATGTAGTGCCTGTTATGATTATGAGGGAACAGACATAAGGGCTGTCTCTTTAGTTTATATGGAATTTAACTCTTTGTACTTTATTAAGAAAATGGTTCTTGCTGTGAGTGGTTGGTGTACAGTTGTGTCAGTATATATAAGAGAAGCTCATTATAGATTAAAGAGGGCCTGGTCACTGCAAGCCTAATGAGACCCAAGAGTGATTACACCACTGACAGGAGAAACCTCTATAAAAACATGAGGTGTCTCTGATAATATAAAACACCACAGAAATTTATCTGCTGTTTTATCAATATTTCAAACTACATATCTTTGGATGTTTGTTTTAAAAATCATTTTAAATGATCATTTTATTAAAAAACATAGTTAACATACATTCAAGTTAAGAATGCTTTCCTTTTCTAAACGTATCTGTGTCAGCGATAAAAGATTTTGTTATGAAAGCAACAATTTAGCCTTTCTTGGTACTAAAAACAGCTCAAGTGGCTATGGTGTGGTGAGAGTGAGAGTGGAGGACAAACAGACAAGTGTACCACTCTCACCTTGGTCAGTATGGTCAAGAGCATCCAGAGGTTTATAAGGATCAGTATAAATGAGCCTATTTTAAAGACAAGAAGCAAAATAAGCCTGGGCTGAATGGGCTTACCTTGAAGGCATACTTGCGACTGATGTGGTCTTCAGGCTCCACTGGCGCAATGACGTAACTGGGCAAGGGAATGCTTCCCAGGACCGCCTCCTCTCGACTGTCTGTGGTGGAGCAGAACAAAATTGAACCAATGAAGCTGAAAATAAAAGTCCCAACTAATGTATCTTTCAACAGCTGCAGATTCTCAGAAATACCACTCCTCAAAAAGAGCACATCAGGCCTCAGCCAAAAAAAATATATATATCTAATTGGATTGAACTATAATTGGCCTGAGCCATTGGGAGAGTTGTTAGAGTAGATGCTCACCACATGGTGCCACCCTCCTAATCAGAGTATTAGGATGAGACAGAATTGTTGTGTTTGGATCAACAGAATACTAGTATTAAATTTTTTGTATATAGGGCCCTGCCAAGTCTCATTTGGCTAAATCAAACAAGACATGAAGAAAACATCTAAAATAAATAAAACTAGATACAAACAACATAAAAAACTGTGGTGGGTCCTATCACACCAGAGAGTGGTAATGTGACGTTCCAGGTAACTGTGTTAAATTGTGGAAAAAGGGGTATAATATATCCCCTTTAAGTAAAAGCCATTTAACTAATGTAAAAAAAACGTATTTAGAAGTATCAGCAAATGTATTTACATATATTACTACCCCTAATAATATTAAATGGAAGCACTTGTACTTCTGGTAATTTTGGCAGGGATAGCACAGTACTGAAGTTTTTTCATTTAGCAAAGATTATAAACTCATATACTGTCAGTGTCATAGTACACTGTTCTGTACACTGTTCTGATGCTAGAACGCTACCTTCTTCCATCTATTAACCAAATTGTTGCTAACCCAGATTAACCACGTTATACAAAGTATATTCTGTTTGTTCTGTATTTATTTCTGATGTCTGTGATATGAGCATGTCCTAAACGACTTGGTACACTAAAGCATACACATATATTTTTAATTGTATGATATCTGTTGGCTGCACTGTATACAATCAACCAGCGCAGCTCAAGCGCCATGACTACACAACAATTAACAGCCTTGTCTAAATCAGGTACAATACATTCATGCTTTATCAATATAGGATATCACATAACATAATCTAATGTTAAATTATGTTTGTATGTTGGAGTCCTAGTATTGTTAACTAGTAAATATATTTACTTTTGTATTGTTCTATTAGGAATGTAAATTCCATTATGGCCCAAAATGATTGAATGAATGTGTGTCATCTGACTGATATCTAGCCTACTGATTTCAAGCCTACAGTAACTGGTGATACATTCACAGACTTCATGTTTAAATTGAGATGTTCCAGCATGTATTGTCTATGTGGCCATAGTAAAGACAGATCATTGGGTAGTATCTGCGCTTTCTGAGTGCTTCTGTGATTTGAATCACTGTATTAAAGATGCACAAGGCTTTCATTATTGTTGGATGCACAGGGAAATTCAAAAATGTAAATGCATACTATAGATGTGCAAAGTGTTACTGTTCGCCCCTTTAAGGTTTGAACCTTTAATAAGGTAACTATTGGCCCTGGTGCTGATTCATTATATCAGATCAACACATCACTATCATAATCAACAGAAAGACATTTACATATTGAGAATGAGGTAGAAATCCTATTCCCCAAGCAAGGGCCCGGAGCAGCTTTGGTTTGCTTCACCTAATTGTAATCAATCATTCTGCATAGCCATAGTGTGCAGAGTGCATGGTGACTCACCTTTATAATAAAAGAGGCAGTAATCCGACAACACAAACCACTTGCGCTTCCATAGCCTCATCCTTGAGCTGTCCTGTGGGCGAAAGTACAGCATCCGTTCAGCCCTCTTTTGACTGAGCTGCGTTTTAATTACGTTCCATTAGCTGGGGAATTGCAGCTTACAGAAAAAAAGCAAGAGCAGACACACACACACAAAAAAAAGCAAGCTCCATGTATATCATTAGTGTCCTCTGTAATTGAATTGAGGGAGAAATGTTCTCTCCACAGTCTGGATCATTCAAGTTCATTTCCCGCGTTTGGCCCATGTGGGGGCTTTGCTGGGCATTGGAACTCTGACTGAGATTTGCCTCTTCATTAGAGGTTGGTTTGTACCGCTACAGTGGATGTTTATACAGTCATTAGTGTGGTCATGGACATATATTTTACAGGGCCTACACACTGAGACACATGCACAAACACACCTCTGAGAGGTTTGTGACAATGTTAGTGATAATTACTGTATCCAACACCTTAAAAGAATTCATTTATTCATTCTCCATCAATAAACACAGATGAGAAAATATTAAACCTGTTTATGTGTGTCCACATTTCCAGAGTAGCCTACACTGCATTATTTCTTATAGCTCAAGCCTTAAAATTAATAGATGAATCAATAGCTTAGAGTTTTAAGGGGTTGAAGCAATCCACTCAGATTATAGTGCTAGAGTTCACATACTAAAAGCACCAGGTCAGACTAAATGATCATTAAATATGATTACCCTCATATTGGTTTCACAATTTTATGTTTATTTTAATAAATGTATCATTCACAACACATTCAGAGATATTGGACATGTCTCCTTGAAAGATGGATGTTTAAATAACTGGTGTATAATTAAATTAGTGACATGTGATTGTGCTTTAGTGTAAAATACCTGTTTGTAGAGCCATCCTCTCACTACAACTGGGACGTTGGGATTTCTCTTGATGGCATGGTCTCTTTTGCCGAAGCTATGTACCTTCCCAGTGGTTTTCAAGTTCTAAAACAAGGAGAAAAATCATATTTTTCATGATTCACCACTCAGCACCATCCACAAACGTAAGCATTCAGAGCCTTGTATTAGCTTTGTCTCGAAAATTTGTCTAGAAAAGCCGTGTTGGAAATACAGAGCACTATCAATGAGACTGCTGAAATCTGTCAAAGCTGTCATCACTCTGATATTATTTTAAAATTAACTGCCTTCTTTTTTGCACTGCTTAAGAAGATAAGCTTTCTAAAGCCAGCACAGACAGGCATGACGCAATCAGAATAAATGCCACTACAATATGACTCGGAGGAAACCCACGCGGACACGGAGAGAACACACCAAACTCCTCACAGACAGCCACCCGGAGCTGGACTCGAACCCACAACCTCCAGGTCCCTGGAGCTGTGTGACTGCAACACTACCTGCTGCGCCACTGTGCTGCCCTAATATAGTTATAAATGAATATAATTAAAATAAGCCACCAAGTGAAAACAAAACCAAAACAAACTTGGACACTAATACCTACATTGTACTAACACATACATTATCAACATTTACATTTATGGCATTTTGGCAGATGCTCTTATTCAGAGCGACTCACAAGGTTACTGGTATTACAGGCAGGCCAACACTGTGTTAGGAGTCCTGCCCAAGGGCTCTTATTAGTGTAGCACAGACTGGTTGCCCAGACCTCTAATTTAACCCAGGTCTCTCGCATGGGACCCAATGGTGTTACCACTGTACCACACCAACAGTAGGACTATAGAACCCTAGGACTACTAATATCAGAACTAATGAAATCATTTTAGACATGTATATGCATTTGAAAAATCATGCCCATCTATATTCCATCACTATGCAGACAGAGAACTACAAGTCACTAGAAGACACTGAGTACTCAACTGAAAATGGTGGCCATGCCAGGGTTAAAGCCGAAACATAAACACCATGATGTGTCAACACCTAATTCACTCTGGGAGGAATATGGAGGGAAGCCATCACTATTCCTGTTGTCCCTGCCAAGGCTGGATGTGGTGGAGTAGACAGAGGGAAGACTGAACTGTTAGTGGCACTGGCTGGGGACCAGGCTTGTAGTCCGGGTCACATCATAAATACCCCTCCAGATGGACTGAGTATCAGGTGAACACCACACACAGAGGGCCAGAATGAGGGCCAAGGCATGTCACACTGAGGTCACAGTCTGGCTGTATACACTTCTCCAAAACATTCTTCTTTTAAAAGCATAGTTTGGCATCAAATCTACTTTACACAGTTTTTCCCTTTACCCCAAATGTAGGTGACTAGCCTACACCTTGCTTCATTGTTTTTAGTCTTGAGCTATGAGCTACAATTAACACATTAACATTCATAAAGAACATGGTGCATCCAGTTATAAATAAGGTGCCCAGTATATTTTATATTGTGATAGAAAAGGCAGTGATCACACAAAAAGCTCTGGTACAGCATGCCAAAATTTATAAAAAGTTCCCTCTTTAAGTACATGTAAACATTCAGATATTGTTAATGGTTTGACAACGATCTCATGCATTAGTCCAATAACTAGCTAGAGTCTAATGCTCCAATATTTTATAATAGGCCTCAATTACACCTTACATGAAAAACACTTTTTAAAAAAAAAAAACATTTTAAACACACATGCGTTCATAGTTTTTGACAAAGCAGGATTTGCTTAATTAACAAAAATAAACAAAAAATGGGGACAAAATTCAGACTTCAGGGTAACTTCTACAGGTGTTCATATATTTCATATTTCATTACACAGAGTCAGGAAACCACATAAGCCAGACTATTCTTATAGTGCCAAATTATTCCTTTAATCATGCGAAAAAGTAACAATAGCTATACGCAGTCAAGCACAATGCAGGTGCTGCTTTAATTTGATGTAAGTGGTGGAGACATTCAGTAGGAAAGGTAAACCCCTGCAGCGTGGCTCATGCAGCGTTAGCACTCCTCCTCTCACACACTGGACAGCAGAGGAGATTTAATCCAGCTTCCTCATGGTGGAAAAATCACTAAACTATTACAGACTCTGCTCGGTCCATTCGTCAACATCAGAGGCAGAGAGCAAAAATAGCTGAAACCGATTTACGTTTCCCTATTAGCTTTAAAACTCTATCAGTTTTCAATATGATTTAATGCTAGACGCTGCTTCACATATTCATATTAAAGTCCAATAAGGCTGCTGATGGCACTGTTATTTAACGAGATCAGGTTTGGTAAGAAGGCACTGTAAAGAGCTCTAAAGTTCTTGAAAATAGTTTCCCCCAAATGTATTACGATTCAGTTCCCCTTAAATTGACATTAGGTAAGATTTGGGTTTTTGCTTCTGGGGGAGCCACCTAGTGTAATTCATTTTTACAACACTGTAGTGAAATCAATGGGAGGGGGAATGTTTCCTACCCTCTTCCAAAAGTTACATAGTGCCATTTCTGCAGTTCTGAGAAAGGAGTAGCAACAATAGAAGCTGTAGTTTCCTTATTACAGGTCATTGAAGCATCACTATGATTTTGGTGTAATTTTAAGGTAAAAAATTTCATAGTGCTCCTTTAAGCAAATTTAACAGCATGCATATAACCTTCACTGGGTATGGGGTGTTCACTTGATATTCAACCCATCTGTAAAACAGGTTTGAAATCTGCGTACATATGCTAATTCTCTAACCTTCAGCCCGGAAGTGGTGTCCACTGTGGTTGAGGTGATGGCTGTGGACGACTCGCTGACCATGCTGGGAGGCCCTGGCTCCGGCGGCGGCTTGGACATGCGGGAATTGGTTCTGCATGAAAAAAAAAAAAGACGCACATAGAGAGCAGGCAGAATGTTCAAACTGGTATAATTACTGTTGTGACAGGACAGAATGTAGAGGGGCTTTGTGTGGGACTGCAAGTGAGTTGGCACTGTGCCTCAAGCCACAGATTCTTTTACAGTAAAAAGCATGAAGGAAGCACAAATCTGAAACTAGCACATTCAGACTGAATCCCAGGGGTAAGAACATTCACAAAGCAGGACAGAGTAAAGTGGACACACAAGATTTCCACTTCACAAGCATCCATTTCTGTTGTAGTGTAAGTGATACTCCCTTGAGTACTGGCTATGGCTGTTTTGACTAGGAGATGGTGTCATTGTCATTTTTATTTCAGTCTTCTCAGGCTCAGGGGTGCAAGAATATAACAAAGAGACTGTGTATAAGAAATCGCCACACTGCAGTGTTCTAGGGAACGCTCCAGACCCTCAAAGATGAATCGGTAAGTTATACAATTACACATTCAGCATCACAAGGAATATACACTAATTAAAACATTTCATAGGACTGCACAGCCAAACCAAGAAACTTTAAAGGAACACTAGGTAAGATCTGAGTTTTCTGCTCCTGGGGCTCCCCTTTAGTGTCATTTATTTTTACAGTACTGTAACTGTACTGAACTCAATGATGGAGGTGGAGACAGCTGGGGTTGTTTCCTACCCTCCTCCATAAGTTACATAGTGCAGTTTCTGCAGTGCTGAGCCAAATTCTTACTACTACAGGTTTGAAGCTGTAGTTTTCTGGTAAAAATGTTACCTAATGTAATGAATTAAAAGAGCCTGTTGTGGTATATACAATTTTACAGTTTCAAAACATACTGGTCACACTCCAGTTCATCCAACTCGTATATGAAAAGTTAAGCTGAAGAAACCGCTCATTCTGAATTCACTGTGCTTGGGAGGTCAAGCAAAACCATCTATTTACATGCATTTGCCTATTCAGTCAAGAGCAGTATAATCTCCATTATAAGGAGAGCTTCAGAGTCCGAACAAAGGTTATTTATGTATACAAGCCTTAAAGGCATATTAACAAATAAGCTGTTTAATTTAAAGGGATAAAATTATGATGACCATTTTTGCCAAAAAAGTGTCAAACCCCACAAATTTCATAAGATGAACCTCAAAGAAATAGATAAAATGCAAGAATATGTGCTCTTTTAGAGTGAAGGCTGCCATTGGCTGCCATTTGCTGCAAGGCACACTATCAAACTGTTAGGATATCCCAAACGTATGCACCAACTCTGACTGAAAGCCTATAAGTGTGAGCCTTTCCAAAGAGGGGCATTCACACGCTCTTCGCTCTCTCCATTTCTAGCCTCTTGCATTGCTCACATTCTCACTCCATCTAGCTGGTATTAAGTGGGGGTTATAATGGGATTACAGTTGAAGTATAAGCATGTATTATTTAGGTGGCAGCAGGCTCCCTGGGGTCGATGTCCATATTTAGCTTGTTTGGCCATGAACTCCCTCAGGACAGGGCTAGAGAATGCTAGGCGCTCGGGGAATGCAAAAAACTCTGAGGTCACCACATACCTCCACAGTCCAAGGTCACCAGACTTAGCACAGCTATACTGGACACCATGACACAACACCTTTCCATGGCACTCGAGGAAATCTACACACTTGTCTGCTTGATGCATACTTAACAAAGCATAAAGATTCAAGTACGGCTCATTTGTGTTTTCTTTAATAATAAATGATTACCTGAATGTCAGACTAAGCACCTACAGCCACTGGAACAGAGCTACAAATGAGCTCAGTGGCAGGTTAAACACTAGAGCCAGATCAATATATCATTGTGCCATAATAAACAACCATCTAACGAGTACAGAACCTTTCATTTTTGAGAATTTTAATGGTTTACAATCGTATACCAGGCTGTATAGTGACGGCTGTGCTGGCAGTCAATAGTTTCTTACCTTAATATGCTGCTACAAATGAGTATTTAGTAATAGTGGGCGGGAGAAGGCAAAAATACTGCTTTTTACATTCTATATAGAGGTTTAAATGCAATTAACCTTACTGCTCAATGCTGTCAAAATGGTTAATATGTTTAACATTTATTTTTTTAATACAGTGCTACAAAAATAAAATAAAAACTTAATTTTAAAAGTAATTCTGTACTACATGATGGAGAACAATAAGGACACAATGTGTAGCATTTAGGGCCAATGCTATCTCAAAGAGCTATAGGAGGAGGGCCTCTCTGGAGGGCCAGAATTGTCCATAATCACAAACCATTAAAAAACCTTTTAGACACAAGCATCCGCTACTAGCTTTGCCAGGAAAGATATGAACTCACAGTCAATGCCACAAGAGAGGTAATATTCTACAAAATGTGTCAAACAGTAAGTCTGCCCATTACTTAATCTGTTTTAAGAGAAAGCAAACACTCTGGACTGGTACTAAGGGATTTGTGTTCTTGGAGATATATGACAGCGTGTAAACTTACCTCTGAAAGTAAACATTAAAAATGCATTTGTTACTATACCAGCCATGTTTATAGACAGCTTGCACTACACAAACCATTAGTTAATCCTTCATAAGACCTCACAGGCCCATAGTACACATCACCAGCACAGAAATGCACTTAGGGACTTTGCAGTTGAAACTTAAGCTTTTTAATGACAAGTCTGAGAAGCTCCACTGGAGCCTTGTCTGAAAGTTACGCCTTCACCGGGTTCTCATCTTTCAGTCGGCTAAAAAAAAAAGAGCTTGATTTATGAGCAGGTTCTTTGCAGTGTCAACTAGGAGAGCATCTGTGATCACATGACTGATAAATCCACAACTTTTGGCTTTCAGTAAAAAAACATGTCATTTGATTTGTTATTGTTGAAGCTGGCTAAAAACAAAGATACACGCTACTCCTTGGTTTACAGAACAAATGGAGAAGTTCGGGAACATAATGCGTGTCCTCTCTGTCTCTTAGAATGTCCCAGTGGTGTCAGCTGTGAGTGTGTGTGTGTGTGTGTGTTTGTTTGTGTGGGTGGGTGTGTGTAGAAAGTTAGTCTCAAATCAGAACCGTGTCCTCTGACGACCACTGCCACTAAGGCACTAATCCCTTTAAACTCACAAACAACAGTAAAAGTTCCACCTTCTTCCAGTGTCCTATAATGACACAGTGACAGGAGTTGAATAAATTATAGTCAGAACAATGGTCAGGACACCAGGGGGACCACCTCAGAGCAGATATGATTTGAGTAGTGGATCATTCTCAGCGCTGCAGTGACACTGACAGGGTGGTGATGTGTTAGTGTTTGTTGTGCTGGTACAAGTGGATCAGACACAGCAGTGCTGAAAGCCTTCAGTGTCACTGCTGTATTGAGAGCACCAACCAAAAACAGCCAGCATCCGCCTATGTCCACTAATGAAGGACTAGAAACACAAAATGTGCAGCAACAGATGAGCTACTGTCTGATATTATATCTACAAGGTGGACCAACAAGGTAGGTGTGTCTAATAGAGTGGACAGTGAATGGATACAGTGTTTAAAAACTCCAGGAGCACTGCTGTGTCTGATCCACTCGCACCAGCACAACACACACTAACACATCACTACTACATCAGAGTCACTGCAGCACTGAGTATGAGACACCAACCATATTATACTTGCTCTGTTGAGGTCCTGTGGGGGTCCTAACCATTGAAGAGCAGGGTAGAGAAAGTATGCAGAGAAACAGGTGGAACACAGTCTGTAATTTTAGAACTACAAAGTGCTCCTGTATGGTGGAGCTGATAAAATGGACAGTGAGTGTAGATACAAAGTAGGATTTCCTAATCCAGTGATCATTGAGTGTATAAATGAAATACTTGCTGTTGATGATAGTTTCTACAGTAATCTACAATCAGTTCAAACATGTTTTTTTAAGATGAATGTAGTTGTTTAGGGCTAAGTAAGTAAATGTGTTATTACTTATAACAATAAAAACAGCACATTATCATACTGCCCACCGCGGTCCATGCCATAAATATGACTGACTGCCTTATGCTGATTCGATATGGCCCCCATTAGCACTCAGTAGGCACTTAGCTACAAGACAATGCAGATGCTAAACAATGCCAGCACCACAAAAATGTTGCAGATTCCAGGCAAGGGAGTACAAAGTCATCAAATTTAAAAAAGAACATGGAAAATACACTGTGGACTAGCAGCTAGAACTCACCTCATAAAGCATATTTCAGAACTCCGCGATGAGCTGATGCTTTCATTTTCGAAGTAATTCATGATTACAGTACGAGACCGTGACCCAGCCTAACTACAGATACACAGATACACGCACACATCTCATTGTTCTGCCTCCACATTACCTAGGTCATAATATATGTTTTTTTCCTGTGGAACATTAGGGCTTCCTGTAGTGTGTCGGTCCATGGAGAGGTGTCAGGAGGCATTCCATGGTCAAAGCTGAACATCAAAACAGCAGGAAACAACACAAGCAGGCCAACAGTTGAGCTACTTTCTTTTGTGCTTTCTCTTTATCTTCCTGTTCACAAGCTGGCCCCTGTCCAACATATTTTACAGCACGTTTTTCTGGCTCCGTGGGACTGGATTCCTTTTGATTTACGCTTCCATATTGTTTGGATGGGGACGTTGCTCTAAAGCGAAGACAGGCAGAGTAGAGCAAAACCATACTGTCACTTGGGTAAAAGCAGAAGTACTTTTCTCAGCACAAATCCATCAAAATATTATTTAAGTGCAATAATGTAACTAGTCAGGGTCTGCAAGGCTATCTGCAAAGAAGATCTAGGCCAGTGATTATCTGTGCCTGTACCTGAGAGAGATCATGCCTCCCTTAGGCATTAAACTGCAAGCTGTCGAATTATCAGCCACATCTTAAAGCACATCCATGAGTTATAGCTGGATACAGTGCTCCATTCTTTCTACCTTGGCATGCCTTAAGCTGCTTGATGATGCAGCACAGCTTATAGGTTGAAAAGGCCAAGAGGAAAAAAAAAACATTCCAGGTAGCTAAGTCATCTAAACCTGTCCAAGTACAAAAGACATTATCTGATACATTCAGGCTGACAATGACCTCTGCTTTCCTTTCAGGTTTCAGCCCTAAATACTACAGCATGATAACAGCTGATCAGATATCAGATCAGAATGAAAGGTCTAATTCTGTATCCAATCTAACGTGAACAGCATAAAGTGAAGCAGAGTAAACAGGTCACAAGGTAAAGGAATACAGCCACATGTAACTATATTGAAAAAGGCACACTACACAGCATCCAAGGCACAGTGACAAAAATGATTTGTTAAAATCTAAGGCATGAAGAGACATTGGAAAATGGTTTTGTAAGAAATAAATAATGCTATTTGTTGGTCCATAAAATACAAAAACCTTTAGACAGACCTTGTTGGGTAAAAGAAAAGAAAAATAGGCATTGCAGCAGTGTTTCAGACAAATTATTTACAACTCTGTCACTGAAAGAATCTGTGCTGCAGGTATTCTAAGCATAGATTGTAGGTCTGACGGGTTTTCTATTTTTGCTTAAGGCAAAGGCTGATAAAGGGCTTCTCTGTGTAATCAGCTCTCAGTGTTATCAGTTCTGCCTGTGGGGTTAGTAATTCAGATGGCTAAAATAAATGCAGAGAGGATGCTAGAGAGAATACAGGTCTATGTGCCGGACGGTGTGGAGGACAGTGCACTGTGCCACAGCATTAAGAGGAAAACACTCATGACAGATGACCACTTCTCTTAACCCCTGGCTCTCAGTGCAGGACCTCTGATCAATATTAAGGCTCCGCATCCCAGAGATAATGGCCCCAAGTGTGAGAAGCAGAACTATCGATACAAACGTTTGTATGCTGAGAGCAATGTTATCTGCTTTCCAGTTCAATTTGGGAAGAGAGGCTTGGGGCTACACTCAGATCACCTTCACTCACACACACACACAACAGATGGGTGTGTGTTGGTGTATGAGCCTTTAGAGTGTAGTAATCCTTCCCAAAGCTAGATCTAGATTCCAGAGAAGTCAAAACCCACGCCCTGGTTGCCACAGTGACCGATAGCAGCAGCCTGGCTGATATCATTATGGCTCGTCTCGTGGCATGTTATGGGCAGCTCTATTAATGAATGAGCATATGTCACAGCTGTTAGGCGAGGCTCATTTTCCACTGCTAAAGAGAAAGTCAGGGCAATGAACAGTTAAAAAAAGAGGTAGAGAATAGTAGAGGGTGGTACGGTGATAAAAATAGAATTCTATTGCATCTACATATCTAGATTATCAGTGATACTTTTAAGTCTGTGGAATCTACGACCAAGGAATTCCATCCATGGGCATTTAACTGTTAAACAGAATGTTATATGTGTTCCTGTGACAGGTTTAATTGCACCCAGCTAGTAATAAGACTTCGAGTACATACTAGGGTTTAACCGATTTACACTAGATGCCTTCAAAAATTGTTTATATGTTTAAAACCAATGAGATTCTGGTATTATATATGTCCTCTCCCTCTAGAAAACATTAAACCGTTGTTACTTTTCTTTATTTACTTTACTCTGGTTTGTAAAACAAAATCTTAAGACTGTGAGCTGTGAGTGTGTCTGTAGTTCTCACACATATACATCTGATCCTGAGAGATTAAACAGTGTGGTTGTGATTGTAAACTTTTTTTTTTTTCCAATTTGTGTTCCAAGCTTGCGTTGTGCTGCTGTTGAGTTATTTATGCAAATTTACACTTGGCTTTTAAAGACAGAAGAAAACAGATGCATAATCAGCTCATGCTAATTGCTCAAACTAAAAAGGGTTGGGTTTAGTTGATCTGAATATATAATCAGTAGCCTGTGTAAGATCTACACCCACCTTCTGTGCAATCTTCCCACATTTTGAGAGGGTCTCTCTCCAATGTATATGAATGAAAATAATAGGCTTCTACACCAGAATATCTAGGCCTACATTGTGCCTGCAAAAACATACAACACCTGGACCAGTTTTCTACTGTAAAACCACCTCTAATGTAAAGGAAAAGTGACCAACATGATTTTTCAGCAAATCCAGACACATAACCCAACAGGAAATCAGTCATTTTCCAACTGGACTCAGCCCACATTTTTAGGTGTTTTTAAATCTGATTCTAATCAGACCTTTACAGATGTGACTTCACTTGGTTCAGACTTCATTTGGTTTTCATGTTTCCAGCCCTCAGCCTTCGTTCACTACTATGAATACCAATGTGGCTCAGTGATCAAATGCAAATATAGTATTATAATACATCAGATTTGGTCCCTTCTAATTTGCAATGTGGTCAGTTATTGTTAAAATTAGATCTAAGAATAAATTCTGACATATCCTTCAGTGTGGTCAAAGCCTAAGAGTGCTAGGAATTCTTGAATCATGTTACATTATATCAATTTATTTTAGGAGTTACAGGAATTCTTATCTTCTTAAAACCAGTATCACTCACACAATGGTCAAATTGTTAAGGGCTTAGATCACACTAGGCGAGATAGTTCCTCACTTTCATATTTGCCTGATAGTGTCGCCTCTCTATGAGCTAGAGCTAAGCCTTGGGACACACCTTCTACACACTATCCTCCTAATGAGAGGCATCAGTCAGGTCCTGGCAGCAGCATTCTGACTCCTAGCTAGTCCCTGGATTTAAAAAAATGTGCTTGACAAAAATATGAGATATTTTTAAGAGTGCCCAACATTTTTAATCCGTGACCTTCCGTTGTTACACAACTATTTCATTCCGTCTAGACAGCTGTGGGCACTTGTAAGGACACGGTATGAGGGAGATATGAGTACACAGAAGGAAAGTGAGCGGCTGAACTTTGCTACATTTTTCACTCAGATTTACTTTTAGAGCCAGAGCAGGGGAAGGATATTAAACAAAAACAACTAAACCTCAAGCTTTACCCTCTTGGCTTCAGAGAGTAGTCTAATACAACATAGCCATTTCATCAGGGAATGTCTAAGCTATAAAATACACACCTCCACACTGTTTATGTAAAAAAAAGGAGGAGAGGAAAGTGAAGAAGAGAAGAGAAGAGAAGAGAAGAGAAGAGAAGAGAAGAAGAGATTTTATTCCATGACAATTTGGACTACCTCTGGACCATTTGTCCTTAAATGTACACACAATGTTAATGAACATGCTATTTTTTAATTACATTCAAAATTTTAATATTTTCTCACAGCAACAGTATCTATTATATATCGATGTATATTTGGTAAAACCATAAGTTTGTATGTAAATTCTCAAGGTTTTGCCAGATGCACTA
The DNA here is from genome assembly GCF_029633855.1 of Hoplias malabaricus. Lineage (NCBI taxonomy): Eukaryota > Metazoa > Chordata > Actinopteri > Characiformes > Erythrinidae > Hoplias > Hoplias malabaricus. Next base: position 9,741,902 of record NC_089815.1, on the reverse strand, counting down.
AATCTGCCTTGACATCACTTCAGTTTTACTTTCACATGTTTGCAACCCTGTTTCCTAATCATGGTCCATAAACTGCCCGGACGATTTGTGATTTGGTGGTCAGATATTCAGGTGGATTTTTACATGCCAGAAATTGAAGTCTGTCAAAGTCATGCCAGACTGTCATGCCGATTTACTGACGTGACAATCAGATTTTTTCAAAATTCACTGCACAGCTAGGTTGACGACAGGAAGATCTGTAAGTGACTGCTTCACACACGGTGCGATCACACACATTACATCATGCATTCAGGCCAAGTACTTTCATTCAGCATGAGTTTATCATTTGGGAGCACTGGCGGTTCAAAATGGACGATACCAAAGTGCAGTTTGAGTTGTGTATGTCCAGCTTTAGGACAGGCTGAGTCCAGGCCCAGGAATTTGGAATCACTGCCCTCAAATAAGGAATGCCCAGTGCACTATTCCAGGAACAGACAGTAACAGTTATAGCCTTTATTATCATTATCTCTGGACATTCAGAGCGATTTATAGCTTCTAGCAAGCTCATAGCCTTGGGCATATGTGGGTGATAACTGGATCATTATCATAAATCCATTTACGTTGATAATGACACTGCATAATATAGGCAATAACTTTTAAAGGAAAATACAAAATGCTGTAAATCTTGGAAAAGGCTCATTTCAAATGCATTTATGTGAAATGAAGAGAGCCATGAAAAAGCGCACACCAATTTGCCACAAAGGCATTTGATACTGTCATTTCAAATTAAAAAGATCCAATTGTCTGACGTTTGGGCCCATGCTTCCCCATTCCTGTTTAATACTTAGAACCTATATCACATACTAATGACAGATGTGTATATAGACTGGTTTGATGTCACAAAACATAACATATTTACATCTGCCCACATATTCAGCCACATTGTCACTGTTCCCCGCCCACCCCCCCCCATTATAAAGATGTTTCAACCTCTATTGTGGATTAAAGCAGTCATAATAATGGGCAGACAGTCAGAACAGAGGTTATGAACATAATGGCATTAACAAAAACAGTATGCAAAATTATAAATGAAAAAAGAGAAGTTGGAAAGTTCATTCATTCATTCATCTTCTAGAACTGTTTCAAACTGTCCAATATCGAGGTAGGAAAAGAGCCTAGCCAGAATAGTTGGGTATAAGGCAGGGACACGTACAGGACAGGGCGGCGTTCCATCACAGGGCATCACAATCTCAACCAGTCAATCACACACGCACACATGTGGACACTACTGCATAACCAGAGCACCTGGTGGACCAATCTAATCACAAAGAGTGGCCCAAGGTGGGACTGAACACATAACCCCAGGACCCTGGAGCTGTGTGGTAGTGACATTACATGTACCACCACTGCGCTGCCTCAAAGTTTATGTATAAATAATGTAAATAATGCAAAAATATTTATGACACTAAGGACAAAATTCAATGACAAAAAAATCCATAATGAAATAAAATTATGATCTACTACATTATTATACAAGATTATACTGTTAAAATATAATAATCTACCAGTGAACCGGGCACAACAACGTTTTCTACCTCATTGTTTCAGGAATGTGTGCAATAAAGATGCCTTTAAATATATCTTATTTATTGAGAACTGCCCAAAATATCCATCTAGCAATGGTCCTATGGTCACTGATGAAGGACTAAAGCATGACACAATTTGTCCATGAAGTTGAGCTATTGCGTCTATGTGTGATCTAATAAAGTGGCTAGTTAGTTTATGTTAAACCCCCATCAGCACTTTTGCATTTGATACAATTAGGCCAGTCTGCCCTGGCACACTGACAAGTCTATTAATCAAAGCTGTGCTGAGAATGGTCCACCATTCAAACGATAGCTAGTCAGTGGTGGTCCTATGGTGGTGTCTTTCCATTGACTGATGGTGTAGTAGTGGGTGGTTGACAGTTGGGCTAAAGTCAGTAATTGCAAGCCTAAAAAGTGCATCTTATAAGATAGGAATACCTGAGAAAATCTAAACTTGCACAGCTCAGTGGAAATGCAGTAAACGTAATGATGTTTTACTGACTTTTAAATTAAATTATACAGATCTACCGAGAACACTTTGCAAACACAGCCTATTTGAATTTAACATATTTGGGGAAACTAGAAAATGTGGCCTATGCAATAGTTTTGACCAAGTTTTACCACCATTTGTTCACTAGAATTATTAGAAAAAAGTCATATTACGCCCTCTGTAAAAGATGTATACTTATTTATGCCATTTGACAAGGGGAATACAATATTTTGCATTTTAGATACCACTTAGCACTTAGCACATATGAAAATAAATACATAAAATCAAAGTGAAGCACTCACTGTTCCTGCAAGACGAAGTCTATGTTTTCAGGGGATATCTGCCCTGTCACAGGGTGCCTGAATGCTGTGCTCTTCTGGTTGTGGCTGGAAAAGAGAGAAGGGACAAAAAGGAGTGAGCAACAACAACAACAACAAAAAAAAACTATGCCAGAGAAAACTAAATGATTAATCCATCATCAATCACAGCTTGTTTAATATTAGCCCCTGGCCCATGCTGTGGCTCAGAAGTGTCATTCTGCACGAACACACCAAGTTTCAAGAGTCTGAATGACTTTCCCCAGCAGAGTGCAGAATGTGTAACAGAGCTGATGCCCAGGCCAAGCCCCTGACACTATTTCACACAAACTGTGGGCCTCAGCACAATGCCGCCAACCACCGCTGGAACTTTATTGATTTCAATTACACAGGGTCATTCATTGCTTTAACTAGGCCATTAAAAGCATCTTGCTGTCAATGGCAAGAATAAGACAGAGGCAAGGACACTATGTTGGTGACAGTAGCAGAAAATAATGCAAAAAATACACTTGCTATGGTATTCGCATTCATTCTTTTCCACACTGTGTGAGACTAAATGAGCATTAGCTGGAGTTGATGACCAGACTGACACGCCTTACAGTAAGCTTATTAATCCTAAAATGGTTCTGCCAGGATACGTACATTTATTCGGAATAGAACAAAGTAAAAAAGCATTATATTGTCACTGTCAGAAAAAAATAGCTTTAAAGAAGAAAGAAGATAAATCTCAGATTTCAACATTTTCCAAATTTGACAATTCGGGTTTAGTTTATTTTGGAACATCATTCTTGATACATGAGTCATAGAATTTTAATTGACTATACACATGGTAATTATTTAAAGGAACATATTCTTAATAAACTGACTATTTCAGTGCATGTGCAACATAATTTCAGGATCTGGAGCTCATCAACCCACACACTGAGAACTAAGTCAACCCAGTCAGTTTCTTGTGGGCTGAAGTCTGAACACAAGGGATAAATTGACTCATTCTTATTTTGTTTTGCTCTTTACAGAGCGTGCAGACACAAAAGAATTCCTTCTGAAAACACAGCACCAGATCCATGAGCAAAGGCAGGGGAAAACCACGTGAGATAGACAAGACCAGAGCAGAGATATGAGAAACCAGTGCAAAAAAAAAAAATAATAATAATTTTTAACAGGCCTGTGGTGACCATTTTGACCAAATCATGCCACATTATATTAAAACCCCAGGGGCCTATGTTAAGTTGTTCCCCTTAAAATGTAAAAAAGTAAATAATAATAATAATACAAACAAACAAACAAACAAACAAATAAACAAACACCATCAAAAGTTCAGAAAAATTACTTTGTTCCAACATGAATAATATACTCAAATTATGAATTGAACACTTTGATTCAGCGAGTACAGATAACAACAATTCCTGTCGTTTGTATTTTTTAAAAATACATATACCATATATGAATTGCATGGCAGCATAGTGGCACAGCAGGTAGTGTCGCAGTCACACAGCTCCAGGGACCTGGAGGTTGTGGGTTAAAGCCCTGCTCCGGGTGACTGTCTTGAGGAGTTTGGTGTGTTCTCCCCTTGTCCCCTTGGGTTTCCTCCGGGTGCTCCGGTTTCCTCCCACAGTCCAAAAACACACGTTGGTAGGTGGATTGGCAACTCAAAAGTGTCCATAGGTGTGAGTGTGTGAGTGAATGTGTGAGTGTGTGTGTTGCCCTGTGAAAGACTGGCACCCCCTCCAGGGTGTATTCCACCCAATGATTCCAGGTAGGCTCTGGACCTACCGTGACCCTGAACTGGATAAGCGGTTACAGATAATGGATAGATATATGAATTGCAGTAATTAAGTAAGGTAGCATCACTCCAGGATCCTGGAGCCTGTGGCTTCGAGCCCTGCACCAGGCGGCTCTCTGTGAGGAGTTTGTTGTGTTCTCCCCTCCTCCAGGTGCTCCGGTTTCCTCCCACGGTCCAACTCAAAAGTGTCCATAGGTGGGAGTGTGGGAGTGAATGTGTGATGCAAAAGACTGGCGCCACTTCATGGTGTGTTCACGCCTTGTGCCCAGTGATTCTGGGTAGGCTCTGGACCCACCATGGCCCTGAACTGGATAAGCGGTTATAGAGAATGAATGAACGAATGAATGATTGACAAAAAATAAATGACTAAGTGTGAGCAAAAAAAATGGTGTGCCAAGTTAGTGGTTGGTATTGTTTGCAGTTGAGGTTTTTCCCATTTATTGGTGTAAGATGTATCAATCACTAATCTACAGTAAAAGAAAAACTGGTTTTGATACACTTTGTTGTACCACAATGACTCTTAATTCTTTACCTTTACTAAGAGTTCTGCAATGCTGCTGTTGGGACACTGTGATGTGTTTATTTTTACTTAGACATACTGAGAAAACCTGAACAGCTGGGTCCATATATCCCCAAGGGGTACATACTGTATGCTTTTCTACACTTTAACCATATAAATCACTGCTAGAATCATCGACCATGGAACAGAGCAGCCACCCAGGCCACTGCCCGACCTAGTTCTGTGGCCAAAAATTGTTCAGTAGCCACACAATATAAAATCCATATCTATCCTGCACATATAATCTTGGTTTTAATCACACTACGCAGTGCACAGAAAGAAAACACAAATGTTTACTGTATCTTACAAGGACTAATGTACTAGAATGTAAGAATGTAATGTAAGAACTAATTGTAAGATGTTAATTAATGGATATGCCTGTGTAATTAGTACTTACACATTCACAACTTACAGATTCACCAAAATAAAAATAATAATAATCAACACAAACATCATTAACAGCTTCAGCAGAAAACAGAAGAAAACAAGAAATGCCTTTACTGCTGCAAAAGCAGTCGTACACAAGTACAACAGCAAAGCCATCCAGCCCTTGCAGGGGGCTGTCAAATTCAACAGCCTGTAGGAAGGAAATCCTCCATTGCCTCCATCTCCGTGGCGACAGTGTCATCAAACACTCCCAGCAGTGCTGTACAGTCAGTGGTCTGTAAATAGTCCTATCACACACACAAGAATCTAAAGCATAGCGCTATCACATATGGTATGCAGAACAGCCCAACGTACATGGGCCTCAATCACATAACGCTGATGACGTCCTGTTAACTGTAGCTCGGCTTTCTTTTCATGCGTCCCACAGACTGTCTCCAAAAAAAGATCATCATGGCTGGTTTGATGGATCGCCCGACATGAAGGCATTTACTCGTACCAGTGTTATCTTTCATGCAGCAACACCACTCAGCAGAGACTGAATTAGACGATGCTGCAACAACAGGACAATGCTACCCACTCTGCCGTGTAATGAGTTTACATGAAGATCAATATCTTTTGCCTCCAAATTAATAAAACCTACTGATGTATGACCAAGCAATGAAGAAAAAGTGACTTATTAAAACTTCTGGAAAATATCCTACAGCAGCAGCATGTTTTGCAAAAATGGTTTCTATTAAACAGATTCCAATTTACAAGAGCATACAATGACTTATTTATAATCATTTTAGCTTAGATATACATTGACATAACCAAGCAAATAAATCTAAGACACATTTTTATAATAACACTGCATTAGGTTTGTATACACCCCTTATGATTAGGCAATTCTGCTACTCTGAGGTGCACCCATTGTGGATGTAGATGCTGAGTTTTACACACACCAAAACAACTGAAATGAAAGCTGTGCTAACATTTCCTAGTGTCCTAGGCAGGTAGTGTTCAAAGCATTGGTCTGTTGACCAGTGGAACTACAAGCTCTACAGTGATACATTTGCAATCCATCACTAGCCATTTAACCCCCTAATGGCTTAATACCATCAATTCGTAACAGCAATGTTCCCGTAACTAGCAAAACATCCTTTCAAATGAGCACGCTTAGTGATGTCAAAAAATGTGTTAATGCCTTTCGAGATCAAACTACATATTTTGAGGTTTAAATAAATCTTTACATACTACATCAATAATTACCACATCTGTCACTAACTGACATTTATTACAGGACACTGCTTTCAGTTCATTGCACACAATTGTAAATTTAGTTTAAATATATTAATATTGACAAAGGCAAGAGGTTTATGTTTGATGCTGATGTCATGTCTCTTGTACGTTCTTGGCTGTTGTTTTGTAACTTCTACATGATTCATATTGTTATTGGAATTATACTGTATCGACCAATATAAAGAAATATACCATATAAATATATGATATAAATTTTGTTCATATCATCCAGCCCTACTCATAATCAACTGCTGAATCAAACTGGATTAAACTGAGCACATTGCTACACCCATAGCCTTAATGTTATTGCTTGGTCACGCTTCAGGTCCAATTCCAGCCTGAATGCAATAGCTCCATCAGTGGGTTGCATGAGTGAACACAGGTGTGTCAGAGGCACTTCATCAAGAAGGCATTTACAAGCCTGGGGTTTCTATGCCTGCTTTCTAACCCATGGACACATAACAAATGACATCATCACCCCACCACACACACACACACACACACACACACACACACACACACACACACACACACACACACACACACAAACACACAAACACACAAACACACACTCTTGATATGATAACAGATAAATAAGCTAGATGTATGAGAATGTTCCTAATGGCTTGTATGAAATCCTGAAAATGACTTGTTTAGTTGATTTTCTACATGAAATAAGTACACACACAAATAAAAAAAATGGCATTGTAATATGTGACATATGCAATTCAGATTAATTTCTAGGTGTAAAATACTGGCAAAATATGAACAACAAAAAAAGGCCATGTTTTATTTGTTAATTTCACCAGACAGTAACTGTGCATTACACTGAAGATAAATGCATGCTCTGTAAAGAAGAATGCCCAAATTTAGCACAGAACTGTGAAGTACAGAGTTGTATACCATGGCATTTGGTATTCTCTTCAGGGGTTATGCAACATGAGTTTCCTCCTGATTACAGCCATGACTTACAAATCATAATTTATTTTGCTCTGGGTAATTCTAATTTGGATCATTCAGAGAAGTTGAGCCATTCACAGTCAGTGGTCATCTTAAAATGTAGAGGGGTGGAATTAAGCTTTATAGTGAGAGAGAGAGAGAGAGAGAGAGAGAGAGAGAGTAACCACAATTTAATTTACAATTCTGGTCACAAAAATAATCTCAATTGGCTTTGATAATCTTCACAAATTGTTCAGCTGAAGCATGTACTTTGTTTAGAAAATGTCTGAGAAAATAAGATGATATTATAAGAATCAAGGTCATCAGATCCAATACAGCAGGGTCATAGTCTAGCACAAGCCATCAGTTAATTACGAGCTTAGTTTGCAAGTTAGAGCAGGAACATTACCAAGCTGGTCATTCTGGAGTCTGGTAGTGCTGGATGATTTATAGAGCCATGAACACTCAAAGCATCTACAGATTGAATAGATTGTGTATTATCTAGTTAAATACATCTGCTCTGTGTAAGAACCCTATTTATTGTACTTGGCTCTAAAAATTATTCTAAATATTACCACAGTATAAGAGATATTTTACAGGAATGTGCCAGAGGATTGTAAATGGTGTGCAGGTCAGTTAGTTTTGTTTGGCATTAAAAATCAAGAATAAATCAGTCAATCAATGACGAACTAGGCTTAGATCATATTTAATACAATAATACATATAAATATTACAATAATAAATATTTAATATAGGAGTTGGTGTGTTCTCCCCGTGTCCGCGTGGGTTTCCTCCGGGTGCTCCGGTTTCCTCCCACAGTCCAAAAACACACGTTGCAGGTGGATTGGCGACTCGAAAGTGTCCGTAGGTGTGAGTGAATGTGTGTCTGTGTTGCCCTGTGAAGGACTGGCGTCCCTTCCAGGGTGTATTCCCGCCTTGCGCCCAATGATTCCAGGTAGGCTCTGGACCCCCCGCGACCCTAAATTGAATAAGCGGTTACAGATAATGGATGGATGGAATATTTAATATAATAATACAAAATATAATGTATCCAAGGCTTTAGGTAACACATTTTGGACAAGGCCATTCTGAACACACCACACGCCAAAACCAGGGAGGCTGCTCTTCTATAGGTCATAGAATACATTGAATACATTAAAGGAAGGCAGGATGGAGGGTTGCACCATTTCCACCCTCTCATTCTCTGTCCTGAATCTTGTTAACAAAAGCAGTGTGTAATTTGCTGAACAGTGATGGCCTTATACCACAGTTCGGCTCCCTTCCACTGTTAATTAGGAATCTGCATTCTTTGGCCCCTATTCTTTCGTGCTGCATTACTTCCAAACTATTTGTCATGGAATCTGCTGCACCACCCCCCTGTGAATAAACACAAATACACAGTGGCACTATTTATTTTGCTAGGATGCAGGTTCCTAGAAAAAAAGTGCTTTGTTTTTTTTACAAAACTGATGCTATCACAAACTAAACTGGTTGCAGCCTAACAGGAACACACATGTCCAAATATTTGTAGACACCTTTTCTAATAAGTGATTTCTGCAACCTTGAGGTGCACCCACTGCTGACACAGCCTTTCCACTGAGCAAATGCAGCATTAGTTTGCTAGCATTCGCAAAAGGATGGAATGTTCTGAAAAGCTGCATATGAGCCCTAGAGCATCCTGCTCAATTTCAAGCATTGGCTTGAGGGATGTAAAGCCCCAAACACTGGGCTGTAAAACTATCTAACTATGTTCTCTGGAGTGACAGAGCTCTATCCAGCATTATTAGGATGAGTTGGAGTGGCAGCTGTGATCCATAACTAAACCTTCTAAAACTAATCTCCTAAAACCAGTACCTGAATTTATTAATATTCATGTGGCAGAAGTGAAAGCATTGTTCCCAAAGCCTTCTGAGAATAGTAGATGCTGTTATTAATCTCACAGTATTTAGTGAGTGTTTATGGTCTGACCACTTATAATTTTCATTAATTGACACACACACACACACATATATATATATATATATATAATAAATAAAACTTCATATAGTTGAGAGAAAGCTTCCTGACAAATACTTGGTTATGATATCTCCAATAACAGTTGAAGTTATTGGCTAACTGATATATCAATCAGGTTATAGCGTGCTGGGTGCATCCTGGCTGGGAGTATCACAGTTCACAGTGTTTCAATGAGTGTTTTGATGTGTCCACGTAACTTAACTGTGTAATTTAACTGAAGTTAATTATAAATAAGGCATGTCTACAAAGTCATATTACTGATTCACTTGCGTACTTATACAATGTTGCAAGGTATCATAACCGCGAGAAGTAGCAATATCATCTCATTGTCAGTGCATTATGCAAACTGCCTATGTGGCTCTATTTCAAAAACCTGTCTGGACAGCACATCCACACAGATTCATATTTAGATGATAGCTGAGATCTGTATTCACAAAAGTCTAAGGTCCCTTAATGAACAGTTACAGTAATGGAAGGTTCTTTTAAACATGCTATCAAGGGTATTACCAAATCCCTGCCTGGCAAGTTTCTATGAACCTGCCAATCAGCAGGCACTGGTTAGAGGTTACACAATCATGACGTTTATCATTACACAGAAGCAGGCTTACACATTACTCCAACTATAGGAGGCAGACATCATCACATGACTTTTGAATTCCTGCAGGATTTGGTAGAGAGACCAACTATTACCTACTGCTTCTCCAAACTCCTCGTTGCAATACAGTTTGTTCTCAGGAGTGAAGAAGGTAATAGCACCGACTTCAAGTTGTACACATTATAGGCTAAATATTTCTCTAAACAGTAAAAAGCTTAACAGAGCTTACTCTTGGAATTTAGTATGGTTGAAGAATCGTTTTGCAGTGTTGTAAAGTTCATGCGTAGGGTGTATGGGCAGAAAGGGAATACAGTGCACAAAATCACTGGTGTATAATCAGCTGTATATACAAGCTGTTGTTACTTCCTTAGAATGAGCCTTATATATCCAAGGGTGAATTCCATTTCACCCCTTAGCCCTTTACCATGATGCCCAGGGGTAAGTGTCAATTCTTGTTAAGTAAGAGGGGTGGGGTCAAGGGCTAGGGCTATATACACATTGAAACTTCACTTTTAGGGGCACACTTCACTCTTAGGGCTATGAATGCCTTGTGCATCAGCTGAGAGATGGCAGAGTAAGCGATTAAATAAAGCCACAGTTGTCAGAATTTTCTCCTTTAAAATCTATGATAACCAGCGTATTACCTGAGTTTAAAGTAGTTTCAATGTATTATGTCCCTTTACTACATTCCAATGCATAAAACTTTGATAGTAGTGTGCTGACGTCTGGGAATGTCCTGTTGAACCTTACATTGTAAGCAATTACTTTCTAGGGTTCTTCAAGGGTTCTTTAGTAAAGAAAAATATTTATATACAGAACCATTAACACTTAAAGGGTTCTGAAAACCTTATTCATATTCAAGGAAAATGTGGTAAAAGGTTCTGCATTGCACCAGAAAAGGGTTCATTTATAGTTAGAATGTCAAAAATGTTAAAATAGGAGAACTACTTTTGGTGTGATAGAGAACCATCTTCTAAAAGGTGCTATATAAGAACCATCAATAGCACATTCTCTATTAATCTAAAGAACGCATTAATCATGCAAGGGGTTATTTAAGTGTTCAGGTGTTCAGTGTAGTGTTCAGAAGATTTGAAACACTACAACTTGTAACTAAGGAAAAAATTAAAAAATGGGATTCACCCTAAGGCTTACACATTGCCCCTTTAAAGAACATATGCAACAGATTTACCCTCAGAGTGAAGACCAGTTTAACCAGGCTAAGATCCATTTGTGCGATCAAATGCTTAAATGGTACTACTTTTACTAAAGGACCACTAAAGACTCATTTCTAAGGCTGTATATGTAAGTCTATTATCTCCAAGCTAAGCTCCAAAAAGTTACTGTCTGTTAAATAAAATGCTTGGGTGGTGTTAAAGATTTAACACAACCTGATAAAGACACGGTTTTAAACAGAAGGCTTCGTCATTCATTTAGCGTGAAAAGCACATTTACGCTATGGAGAACTCCATACAAAGCCTTCCAGATGAGCCTCACTCAAGGAGCTGGGATGGAAAGCCGTTCCATTTTTAAATGCCAACTACAGGACACGGAACAGATATAATCTAATGGCCTTTTAGAAATGCAATAAGATACAGCATATCTGATTTAGTTCCTTTTATGCGACATTTTCCACCTCCTATAAACACCTTCCTGGTCAATCAAGCAGGGCGAACAGAACTGAGTTCAATACTGGTGTCTGATTATGAATAACTGCCCTTAAGTGAAGTTGGTGCTATATTTATTTCCTTGTTTCTCATCACACAGCTTATTTTCTCAGCTGCGGAATTCCTCCCCCATGCTCCGGCTGGCTGGAAAGTGTTTACTCTGTTGATTTACATAATGCCTCCTGCCGAGGGGGGAACAATTGGCAAACTTCAGAGTCCAAGGTTCAGGCGGATCGTCGTACCACGGCAAACAAGAGGCTGGCAAGGAATCCCTTATCAAATGCGCCAAACTAATACTGTTGGCAAAGTTGCTGAAAAGGTTCTTGCTCCAGGCTGCTCTTACCGAGCAAAGATACCTCAGTGTGCTAAGATATTTAACACCTCTACAAGGCTATAGAGTTAATCAAAGATGCCATACCACTAGCAGAGAAACCTCCAAGCCAGAGTTAGCTTTGTAACACAATTGTGTTTCTTTCCCCCCTCTGTGTTCTCTGCCTGTCTGTCACTCTACACAGTTAACGTGGCCTGCAAACTGTCTCACCTTGCATAGGAAGTGCTGTTTATCTACTTCCTCCGAGTCTCATTCTACAGCAGATCCTCCAGGCAGAAGAGGGAAGAGAAAGGAGCCCTTGCAGCAGCTGTTATCCTGTTGGAGTGATGAGAGTTGGCGGGCACAAATCTCTCCAATCTCCGGTGCTTCCCTGAGGAGCAGCTTTCCTGCAGTTTTCCTCGCAGCAAAAGTATCTAACAGACCATCATAGATCTAACTCCCACTCTCTCACTCAGAGCACGCCTCATAGCTTATCAGATCCACCCCTCCTCCACCCCCCACCCCCCGCTCTCTCTCTCTCTCTCTCTCTCTCTCTCTCTCTCTCTGTTCTGTGGATGTCTAATTCTGAGGTCAGTCACAGAAACTCATCTGACCTTTCACTGATTGTTGTAAAGTTTTATAGGAAAGTGGTCATTCATGTTCATTCTAAGAAACTTTCTATCATAATACCTAATATAATGTTAATATAATGCTCACTATTTTTGCATGCATGTGAAAGGATACATTTATACAATGTATGTTGTTTTTAATGTCATCCAGCCTGTGGTAATATAGTGGCAGTGTTGTGTAGCAACACTATTAAGCTGTCAAGTACAAATCAGTACTTATCTTTTCCTCAAACTGAGAATATGTAACTTATTACATTGTGAAGTAATCATTCCTTTACTCACATGTCAAGTCCCTAAAACTGAAACAAACATTTTTCTGTATTAAGTGGAACGTACAACAGAAAAACAAGTTATTCTCTTCAGTAGTAAATTCACAAAGAATTGTCAAGTATAGTGCTGGGCGATATGACAAATCAATATCATGATTAATTGAACATTTTACCTCGATTACGATTAATGGAGACAGAAACAGATTTTTCTTTTCTACAAGCTGCTTGAGTTGCTCAGTGTTTAGGTTCTCCTTCATGTGGCAGATTGGATGGGGCAGAATCACATGACTACATCACAGTCGTGTGGTTTTAAGGGGACAGTGCATGAACACACAGTGGGGGACATATTAACAGAATTAACAAAAAAGGATGAATAGATTAAAAGAAAAATCCATATAGTCAATATAGACAAGATTATGCCGATTAGAATTTCTGTCTATTTTGATTCATTCATTCATTCATTATCTGTAAGCGCTTATCCAGTTCAGGGTCGCGGTGGGTCCAGAGCCTACCTGGAATCATTGGGTGCAAGGCAGGAATACACCCTGGAGGGGGCGCCAGTCCTTCACAGGGCAACACAGACACACACACACATTCACTCACACACTCACACCTACGGACATTTTTGAGTCGCCAATCCACCTGCATCATGTGTTTTTAGACTGTGGGAGGAAACCGGAGCACCCGGAGGAAACCCATGCGGACACGGGGAGAACACGCCAACTCCTCACAGACATGTCCAACTCCTCCACAGACACAGTCACCTGGAGCGGGAATTGAACCCACAACCTCCAGGCCCCTGGAGCTGTGTGACTGCAACACTTTTATTAATTGCAAAGTCCTAGTCTGGCATATCATTTAAAAAGCCTTTCACATGCCCTGACATTGAAGTCACATCAGTTTCATATTAGTGTGATTAAGTGCTTAGATATTTGATCATATTCACAAAGTCACAATATAAACTGATGCAGATAACTCACATACAAGAACAAGCATTGATAAGTAATCTGTACAGAGTAAAGTTTTGATTTAAATGCATCACAAAATTAATATAGCCCTGTTAAGAGATTTATGAGTGATAAATTCTTATGTCAACAACACCTGTAACATCCTGAAAATGAGAATGTATGTGTTATAACACTTTATTACAATAAAAAAATCACTTTATGGTAAGAATTTTACCACATTACACTCATTACAAAGAACTCTGTGGTGGCTAATTCGATGACCTAGACCAACATGCCTAGCTGAAATAAGGTACAACAATATAGCCACAATCTTTCAGTTGTATGGCTTTACACTATGTAGCAACTCTAAAAAATCAATGTCAAGTAGTTCAGCATAAAAAATGTATACTAAATTGAGACTAAATCTTTTCAAAGATAGAGATGTACTGGATTAGACTTTTGACAGTGTTCTTCCTACAATTTCTAAGATATCGAGCATTTGTGTAGAACATAAAAAGCCCAAAAGAATAATATGCATTTTGTTTTGTGTCCCCAAAAGAAAAAAATAATAATAATCCTACCTTTGCCTTTTGCTTGGATCCGTCCCAGCACTAACACACTGTCCTCAGTGCCCTTAATGCCCAGCAACACTCTTTTCACCTTACTGCACTGATTAGGTTGCCCTCCCAAAATGCCTGGGCTATTTTTATCATATTGAATTGTCAGACTTTCCTGGCATAGCCCACAGCTGACCATTTTCATTCTTATGCAAGTTTCCTGTGCAATCGACAATGGCAGTTGAAACTGGGAGCAGGGAAAAAATAACCCTGAGTGAACCTTGTCAAAAAGTCTGACTGGGCACTAACAAACTGCATGGAACCTCATGTTGACTTTCTGCTAGCCTCTACTGTGCACAATATAACAGAAAATGGAGGATGTGTCTGTCTCCAGCTAGTGGTAACCACAACTTTGGTTAAAAACGAGACAAAACACCTGACACAAACAATATCTCCCAGACACTTTGCTCACTACTTCACCTGCTTTTGGTCAACTTCTGCCTTGTAAACAACCTGCATGAGTGAGGTCACTGGTGCACAAGAGATAACATCATGTGGTGTGTGCACTGAGAGAGCAGGTGCTATTAATTTACCTCTAGAGTAAATATTGAACCAGATATCTCAGAAAAATCACCAACAAATACAAACAAGAGTATTCTAGAGAACATTTTTCATTGACTAGTAGGAGCCATGTATGTGTAATAACTGGTTTATATTTATGCCAATGTCACATTTTCTCCAGTTTTTAGAAGATAAACAAGATGTTCTCCATGAACATCTCACATTCCTTTCATTATATTTCACTCTATTCACAAAAAAATAAAAAAGCAAAATGTGAATCATATATGAAAGCAAGCATATTAAGTATGCATGAGTGGCATATAATGTCAGAAATTGTCACTGGTGCATCATCAGCAGAACATAAGCCTATGCAATGCATTTAAACTGCTTTATAAAGACATATAGCTTTGAAACCATGCAAGAGGCACATAGATGATGAAGTAGCTATACAGAAAAAAAAGAAAGCTGCTGCTTGACACAGCTGCTCAAGCATGTTATGTGAATTACTCATATGTTGCTGTTATGTACATGCCCTGATTTTGATTTAGAGCCAACCATTCAGCACTGCTCTGAAAAACCTGTCACAGGTTGTCCTTTAACTCAGTGCCTTAAAAAAAAATCAATATTATATAAAATTGCAACAAATTTTATGGCATGCAGGTAATACTGGGCAGTATGGAAAATATACAACATCATAACATATTTTCACAGTATATATCACAACACTATCTTTGCCTCAAGTTGGCAAATGAAACGTGCCATCCTAACAGCAGTGATACTTAAAATAAGTTAATGGTGAATGTGTGCAATATTTTTTAAACTCATAATTTGCTTAAATAAACAAGAGAAGCGCTGGCTTGAGCTTCGGTGAAATACAGTTGTTTGGATATAAGTAGCATGTAAGCAGTTCCTTCCTACATGGGTTTTTGTGTTCTATTTCTGTATTACCCTCATGTTTTAGGCTTAGTGAAACTTTCATATTGTATTTAAATGTAAAGAAGCACTAAAATCAAATCCCAAATAAAACTGCTATTTGATAAAGCACAGTAAATTGTGAGTGTTAGCTTGTACTGGAGAACAGTAGGACTTTTTTTCTAGCATCTAGTCAAGCAGGCTTTACTTTATTCCTTAATACTATGCAGTAATGCAGTTTAATACTGTACAGTGTTTTCTCTATATTTTTAACAAAATCATAGTACTATGGGCACTTTTCCAATGCATGGTCCCTGCTCTGCTTGACTCAGCTCTATTGCTTTTCCATTAGGCAAATCATGTACCTGGAACCGGGTGATTTTTTTATGGTTTATAGTAGAAAACCAGCCAGGTAGAGCCAAGTAAGTTAATTAGGTACCATACAGGGCAGTGTCAAATCCTCAGCTGCTCCTAATAAGCCCGAATAAAAATCTAGAGAAAACTACAACTACAACCACACACTGGTTATGCTGTTTAAAATCTCTATCATTGCTCCATATCTGTCTTTATTATGAATGCAATTGAACTTTTGCTAATTCCACCAGTAGGGACTGCTCTTTTCCTGTTCATATCAGGCCTTTCCTCCACCCCAGGAGACCACTCTCTTATTATCAGGCAGTAATTGCTGCTGAATGACATCATCACACTGCCCCTGCTGAGTTAGGGGTCCCTTCTGGGAAACAGGGCTTCTTTGTGGGTCGGCCAAACGGGGCTTGAAAAGTATACATCCCATCCCCCCAACCACGTTCAGTTTCCAACCTGCAGCATGGTTACACAGTCCTTTTCCCCAGCGTAAAGGCACTTGGCACATAATGGCCCTGGCCAGCCAAAACACATCCTTCACATGGTTGAGAGCCAGTCCTGAACACCCTAGTACTTTAAACATTCCTCTTAGAAAGACATTGATAGAGTCCACACAAACAGAAGTTACGTTAGGTCACCCAGTTCATTACACAGCACATTTCAGTGAAGAGCCACACACCTCCAGGCCACAAAGCACTGCAGGGCAAAGGAGAACACCAGTAGAAAGCTAATTAGAGTGCAACGAAAGATGCTTGAGTCTTAGGCCGGAAAGGAGAGCTTGAAGTGGGATGGCTCGCTCTCGCTCTCTCTCTCTCTCTCTCTCTCTCTCTCTCTCTCTCTCTATATATATATATATATATATATATAGTAGTGATAAGTCAATAAATAGTTATAGGTTTCTGCTCCTATAAATACTAAAAATAGTAGATGAATATTATGCTCAGAAACTCACATCCAACATTGCACATTTTATCATCAATGGTTAACATTTTTAAACATACAAATAGTACAGTGGTATGTTAAAATGCAATACAAAACACAGTTCTCAAAGCTACACCTGGACTGATAATTTCAGTAGCTGAAATGAGACAGTGATGTTGCCCATTATTAAACAGGCCACTACTAGCTTCAGTCAGCATCTCTGATACAGATGCAGCTATGTATATCTGACAAAAGCTGTCAAAACTGCTACATTATGAGTGAATATTTACATCATATTCTGGGATTTGCATGCATGGTTGATGGAAACACTGATTCATAGCAATTTTTCAATCAATGTTTATTAAATCTGCTTTAAATTTGTGAAACAAATGTTGAAGTACGCAGACTTGGCGGCTGAGGTGAGTGAACGTGGGTGGCAGGCACATGTTAGACAAGAGGAGATAGGGATTTGTAGCCAAGTCTGCCAAAACGAAGGGCAGCTGTGAAGGAGTTATCAGAAACAGCTGAAAGGTCTAGTCAAGTGTTTTTGGATAAGGAGAACAGACTAGTTGGAGAAATGCACTGTAGAGGTGTTGTTGTGGTGGTGGTTGGTGATGTAGCACGTAAAGATCACATGGAACTGGTGGCACTGAGCATGCATTAACAGTGCCAGTGGGGCTAGGTACAGCCTTAGTCACCAGGGAGGCCAGTGTGGATTTATGGTTGATGATACTTAAGGGTAAGGTAGGACTGTAAAGCTAGCCTGGAGGAGGGTGGGTCTGGGAAATCAGACTTCACCGTTGAGTTTCTGGAGCTGTCGCAGGCTTAATTCAGTGAAACACTGACAAGGGGAGGTGCCATGATGACCCCTGTGAAGACCTAGTGATGCAGTGGGGGATTTGTGTATTCATATGATGGGCTCAATGAGTAACCGTAGATGTTAAGGGTAGCTGGTTGCTGATCAGATCATAAACGCCCACAGCAATCTTAGGGTGTAGCTCTAGGATTGGAACAATAGAAATGATCTGGCCACTGGTAGAAAGTGAGTGGAGTGGGCCCTATGTGAAGCTTTAATGGATTGGCATAGGATATTTTACATTTTATCTCGTGTATGATTGTAATGTAAACCCTGTTTATTGAACAGTGGCATGGCTTGTGATTTTGTAATAAGATAAGATGATATGTTATTACAAAAAGTGTTTTGAACATGTTAACATTGTACACCCATACTTCAACTATGAGTATTTAGTGCCTATTCATTCATTCATTTTCTGTAACCACTTATCCAATTCAGGGTATTCAGGGTCGCGGTGGGTAGCCAGTGCTGTCGCAAAACACAGTCTCAAAGAGGAATTACAGGAAACCACAACAGCAGCAGTCATAACGTTATGTGTTGTTTACTCATTATGTATTGGCAGCTTAGTCATGCACAAGTTCAAACAGATGAGTACAGTCTTATCAATACCTTGTTGCACTGTCCAACTCTCGCTGGAATCTTTCATTGAACAGCAATCCAAGGATAGTTTGCTACATGTTGGATAAAAACAAATGTCATCTCTACTGTGGCACAGGGATTTTACAAATGCTATTTTTGTGCTGGATGTCTGCATTGTGATTGAAGTTCTCTCTGGCCAATCAGCGGTCTGCACAGTATACAATTCAGGTTTAGCAGATACCCGGGTTGATTGGAACCAAAAGTTAGCAGGTACTATAAATAGATCTAGACAGGATATTCCCCAGATTACTGTTATTTGCTGCTGCAGATGCTGGCAGTGGCAGAATTTCCATTTGTAGCGCCATTCAGTTAATCATTGTCTATCTACCATCATAATGTAAACTCACTGTGTCTGACAGTGTGAAATGATTTTAACACTGAAACTCTAAACCAGGATACCTCCATACAATTTTGTACTTCAGTAGTTCACTGGGTTTTCTTACTGTACTTGCTGATGCTCTGAAAATAAATAAATATAAATCACCCTAAACTTATGAAAAAAATTTATTATATCCAACCCTGTCTGGATCACCTCTGATTACACTCCTTCAAATAAGGTTAGGGCATCACTATTTGTAAACATGTCTTGGATAACCAGCCATGTTGTCATAAAATATATAAAGTATTGCATTCTGGACTTTATACATGATGTCTTGTTACTGTGAATAGCAGCTCCCTAACTTTTAATGCACTTCTGGAGTTAATTCCATCCCTTTCAACAGGAAATTAAAAGCTGAGGTACCTGACCCACAGCTTTCTAAACAAACTGAGTGCTACCGTGACTGACACTTAATAATTGCCTTTTACTTATTAGTAACCCAGGAGACGCATGCGAGCATGTGTAGGAAAGAAAACAGCTTGAGCTTCAGAAAGTTTGCAAAGTGCTAACAACACCTAGGTGAAGAGGTTAAGCCCTCAGAGCACAAGAAGCTAACTCATTTATGAGATGCTTGTCAGTACCGTCAGCACTTCTTACCTCTTTTTATGCCCTATATTAGAAGTCTTATCAAAAGATTTGCTATAAGTCTGCAGAAAAAAGACACATCTAGATAAATACTGATCAACACTGCACATCCCTTTTGTTCCCATTCATGGCGTGGATCTCCTGCATGCCCAGGGGGGAGAGAGAGAGATTCACCCACTGGACTATGGCAGCATCAGCACTTCCATTACTTCATTGGCACAAAATTAGCCTACCGATAAATATTTATAAAAGACTATTTCAGGCGATTTATCAAAGAAATAGCTGTTTTATGGCCTGAATGAAATGACTTTCAAACGCACTTCGCTTTGGGGATCAATAAGGACAGCAAATTTGCTGTGGCAAAAGAAAAGTTGTAGTTCTTCCCAACAAAGAAGCATGGAGGATCAATAAAAACACTGCACAAACTAGGGGAAATAATTAATGCAGTCTGCTTCCTTCCAGCCTGTGATCTGTGGTGAAGCAATTAGGACTTCCTCACCTTACAATGTGCTCAGAGTTTCCGAAAACTCTCCTGGCAATGCTACCTCTGCACCTGTTTGGCACAAGGGACTCTCAACTCCTTGAAAATACTACGCTGTTTATAACCCCCCCCAAAGCTCACACTTCCTTCAGCCATCAATTTCAATTTGCCAGAACTGGAGCAGTTTAGCTAGCCAATCACGTCCAGCTAGCAGAGGAAACACATTAACAAAAACAATCATGTAGCATTTACAGCTACACTAGCACATATGGCACATTAAACTACACCTCAGACAATGGGAAACTTGCCCATTACTCAGAAAGAGGCAGAACCAGCCTTGAATTGATTTGCTAAAAAACTCTGACAGGAACAAATGGTTAAAGAAAGAAATTAAGCTCCAGACCATAACTAGCATGTGCTCAAGCCAGCATGTGCCAGGCTACATTTAGCAACTCCAACACCTGTGCTGAGGACTGAGAAACCAGCTCTGGGGGGAAAAAACTGCATTGTCGCTTGGAAATAAAAAATAGCCATTATTAAAGACTGTATAATTATGAAATACATCTGATAATATCCCAGTCCGTTGTTTTAGTCAGTGGTCTGATTTAGTCAGAAATATAAAACAAACTGCACTTCTACAAATGCTGTGCTGCTTCTTACATAAGAGTGCAGAGACATAGAATTAGTTGTCCCACCTCCTCTTCATACTCTCCAAACACAGCGCTGGACCCATGTTTATGTGAGAGCACAAAGATGAGTTTAAACTGGGCAAAACTATCACAAGTGCAGAAAAACGTACAGGAATACTGATTATTTATGGAAAAAACAAGTGAAAATTGCTAAATACCTGAGCATCTGGTCCTCACTCCTGGGCTCTTGTAATGAACTGAGCTGTGGCTCATTCTTACTTAAAGGAACAGCTACTGAAACTGGTCATTTAGAACAGGGATATTTAGGGTTAGAGCAGTGCTGTTTTTTTTTTTTTTTTATCTTTGTGTTATTTTAACCAAACCATATCACAGAAATATGCTGATATCCAAATTTTACATTCATATTGACTATACATCTTAAAGTATCTGGATACCCATTCCAGTAAAGGAATTCAGATAATTTAAGGTGCACATATTTTTGACACTGTATGTGCTCAATTACAAATAGACAGCTTGAACAATCTCTACAGACAAATACTGCTAAGAATGGGAGCAGCCTTAGAGCAGCTGAATAGGAAGGCAACCTTAGTGTCAGCTAGAGGGGTACAAAGACAAACTCTGTTCTTTGAAGTGGTGGAGCATCATGATGAGTTAAAGTGGTGTTTGTAATCCAGAATGTCAGTACCAGAACTCAGTAATGCTCTCATGTCTGAATGCAGTGTAATTCTCCCAGCAATGTTAAAAAAATATATGCAAATCTTCCCTTAAATTTTGAGACTGGCACTGCAGAAAACGAGGACAAATTACCTAAAAGAGATGTCAAATGAGGATGTGTTTACCCACTTCTTCTCGTGTACTGTATTAAGCTTAAGACTTCTATAAACGATCCTAAATTATCACAACAACAAATGCCAAAATACCCAAATGATAAGCTCCAATAAAACAGGCAAGCTATTTTATGAGGAGATATAATGTCTGCATCAAAAATAAATGCAGATTGGACTGAGTCCCTGGACTCAGATTATCATTAATCTTTATCCAAAAAGAAAGAGCTCTGTCAAAATTTTTGTCCTGAAGTTAATTTTGGAAGCAGCACAGTAACAACTTATGTGTAGTATGAGTAAATGTTTAGATGCTGTATACATATTCATTCTAAACCCATTAATATGCACTTAACCTGAGGTAATCACATTGCAGGAGATATTTTTGACTTTTGATGTCTTTGGTGCTCCAGATTTGCAACCAATTAGACCTCAAAAGTGTCAGAGACTCCTGGGATGAGACAATAAATTAACTAGAAAATAGTATGTAGTAGCAGAACCACAAACAGAAAAGGTGATGGAGGAAGGACACACCGTTTCCCCGTTCCTCTCCAGGCAGTGGACAAACAATGGCACATTCCTCTGGGAGCTGAGTCTCATTTAGAAAGGTACAATTGAAAACCTTCAGCCAGAATGAGACGCTTCATCTTGATTGCGGCCTGTTTGCAGCGTGGTAATTGAAAGATTGTGAACTGCGGTGAGTCCAGGTTGCTAACGGGTGAGGAGAACTGTTCAATTCACAAAGTAATAAGAAGGTGCAGGACTCATATTGGACTCCTTCGGGCAAGGCAAACCTGCTTCCATTCCAATTAAACTCTCACTACTTGGTCACTGATAATGCTGTGCTAGGGATGAGTCAGATTTGCCAAATATCAGTCATGAAACTTTAAAAATCGCAAAGTATTATGTTTTCTGATAAGCAAAATAACTTCCCCAGAACTGATTCTATATCATTGTGAAGAATCATCTATGCTCCACTAGGGTTAGAGATTCTAGCTAGAGAGAAGCATTGAAAGACTACTACAGCCAGCTAAAGTTACCATACACCAGAAGGCAAGTGACTGTGTTAAGTTCAGATATAGCAGATTGGCGAAAGACGAAATGAAAAAAATGTACATTAACAAAAAACTCAAACTAATTTCATATTCCACTTGTTTAGATTTAAAGAAACAGCTTCAAAATCATTGTGATATTCCACTGACTTTTAACTGGAGGAATGGACTCTCTGTCTTTGCTTCTCAGAGCTCAGCACTACAGAAAGTGCACTATGAAACTTTTGGAGGAGGGTAGGACCCCACACCCCACCACCCTTCATTTCAGCACAGTGCTGTAAAATGTAATTAAACTCTGCTATGGTAGGGGGGCCCTGGAGCAAAATTTCTAAACTACTGGAATAAAACTTTCAACACCATTTGTCCATTTTTTCATGAATATTTTAAGCTGCGACCTTTCTCTATGTAAATTACAAATCACATGCCATTTTGTGGCATCAGCTATTTCACAGCATCAATTATAAATTTATTTAAATCTGAGTAGATTTATTTAAATCTTTAGCTCTAAGCACAAACCCCAGCATGCATATAACATAAAACACAAGTTTTCAAAGTGTGAAGAAATTACAGCAAATCACATATCTCCTATTGAAAATGACTTTGAAAAACAACTCAAATGCGAAACAGACCTACACGTCTACAATTCCTCTCACCTTTACTGATCTAACTTTCATGTTAAGTCCCAAATATTTTACAGACATTACTAAATATATATTAAGATTAAGAACAACATGTATGAGAATGCAGTTTAAAGGGTTAAAGATACATCTTATTTATTTTGCTGTATCAGACTTTATTGCTCTTATCACCATTAAAATCAAACAGAAACTAATAGTTCACATTAGGAATTTTCCTTCATGAAACTCAAACACAGCACAGAAATGCCATCCAGTTAAGCAAGGTTAAACATTAGGCTTACCATACGCTGACACACAGACGCTGACAAATAGGTGATGAACCTAATGGCCTCTAAAAGCAAGCTACAAGACATAGTAACCTACATAATACACTGAAGTGGAAAGATTTTCTCTGAGCCTGTGGACAAGGTACCCAGCAGGGGTCAAAAGCACCCAGCCTGGTCTTTCTAATCCTGACCTGGGAGTAATCTGGAGGAGCAGTACCAGACCAGACAAAGCCAACACAGGGATTAAAGCATGTGTACACACACACACACGCACACACACACACACACTCACACTCCATCCGGCTTAATTAGATAGAGATGGGCAATAATGAAATGGCAATTAACCCAGAAGCAGAGTGAATGTGTGCTCACTCTCAATTTATTAGGAGGCTTTTCCTTGTCTCTGCTGCCATTACAGTCCTGGTCCATCATAGGTAACAAGCAAGAGAGCTAATTAACTGAGTCAGGCTTCATAAGGCTGTTATAAAGGACAGAGAAAATGCTACATGGAACACTGACCTTCCCGTACTGCGTTTATCCACCTCAGTAGTGAAAAATATCTGACAATTTACACTGAGAGCTGAGAGTGTGCACCGCAAGAGGGAGAGGAATACACCTGCAGTTCTCCAGATGAGCCTCCACCTGCTGCTGAAACATCGTTTTATGAGCTGTGAGGGTCAGAGTGAGGTGGAGAGGTTAGACAGAAGTGCAGTCTGCAGCACAGATGAATACTGTCTGCAAACTCACTGCTGTGTGTGTTGGTTTTGGGACTGCAGAAAATCACGGGTCAGAATCACAAGATGGTCCTGACTTTGGAAAGTCTTTCTTTTGTAAGAAACAGATACACACACACAAACCAATATAGGGCAGTCAAAATGTACACATTCACACAGCGAACTCCATAATTGTAAGCTATTCTAAGCTATTCTCCAGAGAACACCGTTCCACTGATCCTCAAACCAATACAGGGGGGAACCTCTACTCTAGCCCATGCTAAGCACCATAAGTACATGTGCGACTAATCCAGACCTTCACAGTTTAGTGCAGTATTTTACTACGGGGTTTTTACTGTGTCCTCACATAACGCAAAAAAAACAAACAAATGCCTAACTAAAGAAAAAATAGAGTGAGCTAGAGAGAGTTAGAGCGAAAGAGATAGAGAGCAATAAAGAGAGGGCCTCTTTGATCTTTATGTCCTGCAAGCTCAGATGTGGTCTTCGACTCTTCTCTCCAGGTTCACTGCCTAATGTTCTGCAGTGGTGCTGGCTCTGGATCCACGAGGCCCACATCAAAGTAATCAAAGTAATCCCAGACCTGTCTACCAAACAAAAAGCTCTACCTCTACAGGAATGCAAAAGAAACCAGATCCTTCTCTCGGGTCACGCACTTCTCTCGGGTCACGTGCTTCGTCCCATTTCATCGCTACAGAGTTTAGTGAACAACACACACCATACAAGCTCAAATGACGTATCCATGTCCACCCACAAAATCTGTTCATTTTCAGACAGGGATTTGCTTAAGTTTTTAATGAAAAATCCCATTTAGCCAAAATTGTACCAGACACCTTTTTTTTTTTGCATTTTTCAAAATAACAAAATTGAGCCGACCAGTAAGTTACTCCTTTCAAATGATATTTATATTAAATTAAATGTGAAAGATCAGAGTGTCAAGGTAGAGCAAGATGCACCAGTATCTTGTAAAAGTCACTCAACACTGTCATTTCTAACCTGATCAGTAGTGTAGTGTTGTGAAAATCAGTTATTGCTAGGGTTACGGTGTTTAAGTTCCAGTCAACCCAGCCACTGAATTCACTTTATAAACATTTCAGGACACACATATAAGAAGAGTAGATTTAAAATAATCTTCATGTATAAAGAAGGGAACTTTTTTTTTATTCTTGAAACTGAAAAATGTAACTTTATTTCATTCCACAAAAACTGAAGAAAAAAGCACAGCCTTTGTCAAATAAATAATTGCTAACCTTAAAAATTGTTGGGGGCCTCAGCAAACTTTCAATAAAGGAACATAATCTTGCATGTACTGAGGTTCCATAACCAATGGTTACCAAGAACAAATCTGTTTATTATTTGCTTCCAGTTTGCAGTGCTTTTGAAAGAATTAAGCCTTGGTTAATCAATCCACGCTGGCAATTACACTGTCCTATTATCCAAATTCCGAACTCATTCTGAAAGCAATAAAACTGAATAACTCTATGGGAGACTCGAGCAGAACGTAATTGTTAGCTATGCTTCCCCAGTTAATGAAGCCCAAAGCTGGGGCTCTATTCATCACTGGGTAAAAATAGAGCAGGTTGGCACGCAAATGCCAGTCTGTTCCTATAACTACAGCCTATGCGTACAGTTTCCGTGTTTACCGTGAGCTTGCATATGATGACAGAATGTCATTAGTGTGCACAGAAATTTCATCCAGATTATAATCCATGCATGTGGATACTTACAAGCAGTCTGGGCACCAGTGCACACGTCTCTGCGGATTAGAAATGTTTCTTCACATCCTCCTCTGATGACTCTGCTGCAAACGCTAGCGAGTCATGAGCAGAGTGGCCGGCATTCACAGAGAAACACTTAGCTGCATTAATCATTGATGGCCCTCCACTAAACGTAAGCAGGCTTGTCACAACACGAGACGGGGCACTGTAATAAAGCAGATTTACATTCTGAACGATTTGGCAACAGAGCATGCGTTCAAATGTCCTCTGTCATAGCATTCAAGCAGATGCACTGAGGCCAGAGGAGGCTGAAAAGTACAATAAGTGTGGTTTCGATTCCTGTATGGTAGCAGATAAATGCAACATGATAATGAACGAATGGCCACTAGTTCGTAGCCTTTGAATGGGCCTTTCAATGTTACTGGTCACTTGACAACAAGGAAATAATTAATTGATACCAATAAGCAGTAGAGAGTGTGGGTATTTATCATAGTGTTATATGCATAGAAGGTGTGTAGAAAGGCCCTCAGGGTCCTAGAGTCATTTCCACCAGTGTTAAAAATAAACCCTACAATGGTCACCTGTCCGCTTATGTGGTTTTACTTTATTTATGTTGTATTTATTTATTATATTATTAAAAATATACACAAATTCTAATGTCAGAATATTTTTAAAAGCTAAAAGCTAATTTTAAAAGCTAATTTTGCTAAAAATTAATTGAGTGTTACATCTACATTCAAACAGCACAATGTCAAGCAAACTGCTCACAAATCACAAGTATTAATTCATGATCAGACTTTAATTTCTTTCTGGTGGCTTTAACAAAGTGTACAAACCTGTTTACACACAGACAAGTAATATCAGGCAACTGCCATAGTAACATCTAATATCTGTTACAACTGTAACAACAGGTCTTTGTTCTCTGCCTGCTCTGTCTTTCACAGTTCATTAAACAATATTTGAACGCTTTGAGAAAGACCACCCCCCCCAACCTCCAGCCCACCCGACAGCGAACTTCTTTAAATGCAAATGCACTAGCCTCATAGAAATGATGAATCATGGCAGATTTATGCCAGCGAAGCAAGGTGTCGTACCTGCATGCTGTGGAGCTGAGGTTCAAGCAAGAACAGCCGTTGTTTTCTGTGCAGACGCTCAGCATTTTCCAACTCTGTCTGGCTGCTCTCAAGAGAGATGAATCACAAAGTCATAAAAAAAGCACCTCTACGTTTCTGAATGCAGCCCTACAGCTGGGAGGTAAAAGTGATCTATGTGTATTCGTAAGAATCAGCTCTAAAGGAGCCTCCTGCACCACACGCACACACATAGTAATTGCTTATGTCCACATCTGGATTATCCGCCTCATCTCTGATCCCTCTAAACCTACAGCCAGCACTGATCAAACGTCCTGACACAAATCATTAGTCCTGACTAACGTCACAGTGGCACTTCTGCCCAAGTCCGCTTCATCAGGCTCCGTAAAAAATGCCCTTATGTTTGCAAACATTCACAGAGAACATACTGCCAAGTTTGATGAGGCAAGCAAAACCCAGCAGCTTGCCTGAGAAAACCTAAGCCAAATGCAAGGAATAGGCTTTCTGTAGCTACGCACATTTGATCTGAACTATAAATAATCACAGAGAACTGGAACTACCACTAACAAGTCAATTAAAAAAATCTATAAGCGACACTCTCAGGCTTTTTTCAGTTCTCTAGGGCAGAGCTTCCACTCTGAACTGGAAACCCTCTCCATACACAACGGAGGCCCAGAGGACATGGCAAAATCATGCCAAAAACACTGTTTATCAGTGCAGAGCTGTGTCCTACATATATATCAGCCAGTGATTTAGTGAATAGAGATATTCCAATCTGATCACGAGAGATCAGTATCAAAGCCGATCAAGGCATATTTCAGCCTTCTATCAGCAGTATGTCTGATTAAACAAAGAATGGTTTTCCTCAATTCATTCCACATATATATCAGTGTTTGTGAGGTTTAAGTGATTTCCATTTTTATTGTTAGTAGATTTCTGGATGTAAGAATAATGCACAAATTATATTTATTAACAATTAATTTAGGGCAGCACAGTGGAGCAGCAGGTAGTGTCGCAGTCACACAGCTTTAGGGACTTG
Organism: Hoplias malabaricus; assembly: GCF_029633855.1. Taxonomy (NCBI): domain Eukaryota; kingdom Metazoa; phylum Chordata; class Actinopteri; order Characiformes; family Erythrinidae; genus Hoplias; species Hoplias malabaricus. The sequence goes on along the minus strand of NC_089815.1, from coordinate 9,713,894 downwards.
GAGGTTGTGAGTTCTAGTCCCGCTCTAGGTGACTGTCTGGAAGGAGTTTGATGTGTTCTCCCCGTGTTCGCGTGGGTTTCCTCCGGGTGCTCCGGTTTCCTCCCACAGTCCAAAAACACATATTGGTTTGTGAGTGTGCATGACCCCCATTAATTGTTATTGAACAATTAACTTACACGGTGGCACAGTAGCACTGCAGGTAGTGTTTATACAACACAGCTCCAGGGTCCTGGGTTCAATCGTTCAAGTCGTTGCCCCAGCTCACAGCCTTTGGAAGGTTTGATATGTTCTCTGTGTGTCTGTGTGGGTTTTCTCTAGATGCTTAAGTTTCCTACATTCTGGCAGGAGGATTGGTTGTGGAAAACTCTCCACTGCTGTAAGTGTGAGTCACTGGGAGAGTATATCATGCCATGCAATGAACAGACACCCAGTCCAGGGTGGGTTCCTGCCTTGGGTCAAATGACATTATTCCAGGCCCAAAATAAGCCTAATCTGGACTAATTTATTACAGTAAATGTAAATGAATAAATTAATGAATGAATTAACAATACATTCACATTTGGTGGTTCAGTCCTTGGGTTAAGACAGGATTCACAGCAATATAAATGTAATATGCACGAGGCTATTATACACCTATTTAATTTGCATTTTAAAAACAGAAAGCCAAATAATTCAATGTGACAAATACAAATATTTAGTTATGTTAGAATACAGTTTTATTGTAACTGTAAAACGCCTAGCATATTTTACTCTCTATAATGTATTATCCATAATCTGAAATGGCAAATATAAGATTGAACTCGATATGCGTGAACACACAATATTAAATGTATTGAATCAGGCATTGGAACATGACAAATATGAAATCATTTATTCATGATAAATTCCAATTTCACTCTGGCTCATCTGAACATTATAAATAAGATCCAGATGAAAAACAGTGGCTGATGACACTCAATTTCAATGATCCTTCTATTAAATGTGCACATTTCTTCTAAGCCTATGAAGCTGTACAGAGTGCCTTAGAGCACATTGAAAGCTCGAGGCTCTTCCCTCATTCCTGCTCTCTTTAATGAGATGAGTGTGCTGTGGCAGGCCAGGGGTAAGTTGAGGAATAGAAACAGGCTCTGCTTAGCAGGCCCAGCAGGTGCTGTTGTCTCCTGAGAATGGATAATAATGGGCAAGAGAGAAAAAAAAATTAGAGCGCAAAATAAGAATTAGAAGAAGGAAGAGACAGAGACATGTATAGTGAGAAAGACAGACAGAGCATAAGAACGAACAAGACAAAGAGGAAATGATGAAGGGCACAGTGCTTCTTCCCACTAAGGTGGCTGCTGTCAAAGGCATTGCTCACGTCAGAGGTTTGTCGGAGTTGTCCCTGCATATACCCTGAATCATTCACAACAAGGCAGTCTCACTGTTATACCATGAGCCATTCACAACATGGGTGACCTAACACTATGCCCCAAAACTTTCCTTAGCATGACAACACACCACTATAACAGAGATTAATCGAAATCACATGACATCACGAATCTGCCACATGGAAGTAACATGGAGGAGAACCTAAACACAGAGGCCAACTGAGCAACTCGAGCAACTTGTACCATCATATATATATATATATGAACATATATATATATACACAGTATACAAACTTCCCTTCACTGTTTGAATATAAACTACTTTTCAGAATGCCTGACTAAGTTAACAAAAATGCTAACAAGATTCACCTGGATTTCCATAAATTCTCGTTACTGTACCTTTCCCCACACAGCACAGGACACACATAATCAATTTAAGCCTTAACTTTGCCCTGTTCACACTCAGATCTGAATTAGGTTATGAGCCTAAGTGGAGTGTGCTTGGATAATCCCTCTTCCTTCAGTTATGTCAGCGGGGTCTGAGTGTGAGCTGTAGTGGTGAGGGGGACTAAAGTCTGGTCACAACCTGTTTTTGTCCAAAATCTACAGTGCAACATGTTTAATCTGGTTAGGACATTCAGGCTTTTGTCCTGCTGTCACCTCACAGAGACGCTGTTCTCTCTCTTACACACACACACACACGCACACACTGCTGTTGCATCGAAAAAGTGAGCCAGCAAACTTAAACCTGCCCACAGTCCATTTACACCACAGCTGTAGTTCTGATCTTCACCTCATCAGCTAATGAGTGGGATAACACTGTGTTTACATGTGGAACTAAACCAAGACACGTATAAGAGTTGTATAAAAGACTACTCAATTTACTGTTCCAAGTATGTGTTTGCCAGTAATTAAAGCTAATGAAGCCATGATGGTACTGTGACTGATCAAAAACAGCATTTGCTTCTACATAATATTGATGAAAAGCACTCGATTCCAAGTTATTCATACAAACATTATAATAATTTTGACTTGACTTGACTGAGCTAATCATGCTAAATTAAAGACTTCTTACATCTTACTAATTACTTCTTAAGGAATAGTGGCATAGATATTTATTTCATCAAATGAGCCATGACCAAAATGATATTAGTATCTATGGCTGTTGATCGATTAAACAAAATTACAATTAACTGAATTTTCTGTGATTAATCGTAATTTATTGTGATTAATCGTGACTAATCACGCAGCCTCTGCTTTAGTAATATATATTTAAATGTTAAATAAGGAATCAATGTAAAATCAACACTATGGAATAGTATTTCTATTAGTACTATCTAGTGATTAAAATTGTAAAGACAACAAAAAAGTTAAAATGTTACTTCCTTGTGCCTTTGGGAGGGAGACGTGTAGTGTGATATGCTTAACAAACAAGCAAGAGCAAACAGTTAAAATATTTTACTTTATTATAATGTCTTTGTATTTTTTATGATTTTTAATTGGAATCTCTTAATTTGCTGAGCAAATGTTTGAGGGAGAATTTTAGCACACAAGCTCTGGACACAAAAGCTTAATTGAGCAAATTAACACTACAGATTTGTGCGTGTGTGGGCAGATTATGAATGTGTGTGTGTTTGTTTGCATAGAGAGAAAGAGTGAGAGTTCATTCATACATTCATTTTGATATTAATTTTGAAATTATGATAAAAATAGATTAATATTGAAACTACATTTGTTTTCTCCAGGTTTCTTCCCACAATTCCAAAGCACAACTGTGCTACACTGTCCACAGATGTGAATGAATGACTGGCTGTGTGGGTGTGCGATTCTCTGCAGTGAAATGGTGCCCTGTCCAGAGTGTGTACCCTGCCTTCAGACCAGTGATTCCCTGAACAGGATGAAGAGGAAAGAAAGAATAAAAGATAAATCAAAGATTTAAACAACAAATATAATAAAGTCAAAAAATATATATTTGCCCTATAATATGTTTAATCAATTATCCTACACATAGATACATTTTTAAAAGATATATGAGTTTTCTAGTTCTTATGATGAGCTTACAGTGCTATCTCTCAGGGGAATAAAACTAATAGAGCTGTGGAAGGCAGAAACCCAGTCATAGTGATTATCTATGACTATGAGTGTTGTGTCTACAGAATGTGTTTAACAGTACACAAAAATAGTTGTTTTATGGCAGCAATGCAAAGCAAGCCAAGCTATTTTCTGAGAACTATTAAAGAGATGTCACGTTATACTGTTGTCTAAGGGTGTGTTTTTGTGTACGGTTTTCAGCCCCCAGAGACACTGGATGGAATCATAATTTTATGAGTGCACATTAGCATACAGAAACATTCTCTCTCTCTCTCTCTCTCTCTCTCTCTCTCTCTCTCTCTCTCTCTCTCTCTCTCTCTCTCTCTCTCTCTCTCTCTCTCTCTCTCTCTCTCTCAGCGCTTTGGGACAGAGCAGGTTCAGCTAAACAAGAGTGAGCGCCCACCCAGATCAGTGTGCTCTCTACCCATGATTCACTATCTCTTCTCTGCCTAAACAGACTACCCCCTTCTCCACAAGGAACCTTACTAATACCCCTTTAACCCAGCCCACGCATAATTAGCAAACAGCTCACAGTCACTGTCAAAGTCAACCCACAGATTTAGTACTGGAACACAAGCTCGTTCCTGCATCTGTAGGCGAACAAACAAGCTTTTCAGAGAACCAGGTATTGGCAGCACATGTGTTTGCTGTCAATAAAATGGAAAACTGAATTATTGCTGCAATATTGGATTTATAGATTTTAGAATTACAATGCATATCTCATTGCTCAATTTTTAGGCAATGGTATTTCCATCTTTTCCAAATAATATTTTACAAACAACAAGGGGGCATTGTTGAAGATCAAAGATTTGATTTCCTGTCCAGTTAGGAATGTCACAATCAAAGTCTTTGGGCAAGAGCCCTAACCATATGTTCCACTACCAGAGTAAGCTGCTTGGGCTGATTTAGCTTCTTAAAGTTTATGTTGTTTTAAAGTTTATGCTCACAGTGCTTAACCCAATCATTAAAACTGACCCAAAACGGTATGATAGTTAACTGAATTCTTTTGAGTTTTATTTATATATAAACATCTATACAGGGATATACAAATATCCCCATATAGAGGTTTAATTGCTAGCAAAATGGGACTCTTGCAGTACAAAATCTTGCAAATTACAAGTTACAGATTACCTCATGCTAGGTCGTGCCCTGCCATGCCTTTCATAATAATACGGCCACGAAACCAAGTCCAGTTTTCACACCTTAAATGAAGTAGAAAGAACTTTTGTATGGAACAATACTGAGCATGTTCAGGTGCATGGACACTACCAGGCAAATAAAAGACGCAACAACAAAAGCTGAACAGTGATTCTGAATGGAATGACATTCTGTCTCCTCCTACACGTTCTATCGAGGGAACTAAATGGCCATGTTTATTGTTCATGCACAGTGTTCTCAATTTGTCCTCCACAAAGGTAGCACATAGACATTCCATTTCAGGCCATTTCCTGGAATTCCAGAGTTATAGGAGGCATTAGCCATTCCGTGACGCTATTCGAAATGCACTCTATGTGGTTCTACTGCCCGACTCCACTTTCCTGTTCAATATCCAGTGTACAGCCACCTCAAATAACATGCTTCTTCTCTTAGGCCCATGGGTGTAAAGTGGGCCTGGAACTGTGGCGGTTTCGCTGACTGAGTCCCCAGTAGCTGTGCGGTAACTCTGAGTCTGGGGTTCGGCTCTCGTCTGGGCCACAGACAGTTCAGACCCTAAACAAATATCATGAAGATCATGAAGATGTATTCTAGAACAGGGGTGTCAAACTCATTTTCACAGAGGGCCACATCAGCATAATGGTTTCCCTCAAAGGACCAGATGTAACTGTAAGACCATATAAATGTAATTAAATGTAACCAAATGTAATGTAGAATAAATGTAAGTAATCCTTAATGTTAAATAACTCTGAATTTATTACTTATTCAACTTATAAATATTTGCATAGATATAAATGTTTGCTTGTTGCTCTGTTAACATAACATAAATCCTGTTAATTTGTCAGATTAAGAAACTCATTACTCCATCAATCAATGATCCAACTATCCAAGTGAATAAAGAAAAATATCATCAAACACAAGTTATGACCTTCAGTATACACTGCTTCAAAAATGCACCCCCTGAAAAAGACTTAGACACGTGAGTGATTTCTTCAGCTACAATAAAGCTAGCTTTCACAGCTGCGTCGTTTTGGGCCGTAGCTCTTGTGAACATATTCTGCTGCGATCGCAGTTTGCCTTTTAATTCTTGTACAATTTGTTGCTTTTCTTAAAGGCTAACTTTGGCATACTTAGCTCCGTGTTTTTTATCAAAGTGCAGACGTAAATTGTACTCCATGACAACTGCCACCGCCTCATAACACAAAGGACATTCCGGATTTTCTCCTTGAAGCACAAACATGTATTCATTTTCCATTGCCATTAATTTTTATTTTCCTGGACATTTGTATTTGTAGCTATTTCTAAATTCCACTTGTTGAAAAAAATCACACTGAAGAGGATACACTGAAATCTAGTGGTGGAATGCCGTCACTTGGTGGGCAACATAATTGGCATGCATTGACCATAAACTCCATTTCCCACAATTCATGCTGATTATGTTACCCATGAAGCGACGGGATTAAGCCACTAGATTGCAGTCAATCAGATCTTTTAAGCTTTTGTGGGCCACATCAAATCATACCTTGAGTTTGACACGTGTTCTAGAAGATCTGAAATTTATTATAAGCTAACTCATTAAATCTGGTCTGAGGGCCTCCATGGAATCATAGAAAACATCACAGGAATATACCATGGACAGGGGTACCTGTCCATCACATTGCATCACACACCTATTAACACGTTGGATAGTCAGTACACCAGTATGCATTTTTTGGGCTGTTTGAAGAAACCGGAGAACCAGCGGAAACCCAGACACAAGCAGAACACACCAAATTCCTCACCAACAGTCACCTGAGGTGGTGTTTGAACCCACAACCCCAGGACCATGGAGCTGTGTGAAATCAAAACTACTTGTTGCGCCACTAGGCTGCCATGAATATAATCATTTAATTATACGGTTATGTAGATATGCCTTATTCTACTATTTACTAACAGTGAAATCCACATTTAAAAGTTTGTTTGTAAAAGGGTTAGTTTTGCACTTTAACTCAAATTCTGCTGGGTGCCTCACATTTGAAGTAAAAAGAGGATCATTTTAAACAAGGGTTGAAACTGGTAATTTGGAAAATGTCCATTTATCCAGGGTAGGAAAATTGCTGTGTTGTTTTATCCTTGTGGTATTTATGTTACAAACATTATATTAAGACCCCAGGGGACTGTGTTGTTGACTTGTGGACAAGGGGTATAATATTGCCAGCTTAAATTAATTCCTAGAAAGCTAGGAGTCATCAGATCCATTCACAGCATTAAACAGAGTTGTCAATTATATTGAGATGACTCAAAATTTTGTAGACATGTACAACTTGAATATAACCCAAAAACAATGTCTATAAGCGGAGGATTACAATGCATAGGGTTTTATAGAAGCCTTGCGCTATATGAATGATCCCAAACTTTTGAACCACAGTGTAAATATAGCAAAACAATACTAGTAACTCCTCAAACCATTAAATTAAGTCTCATGTGTGTTGTCCATGTGTGAGGAAATTACACACTGCCATCTGACCTCAGAGAGAAAAGCAGGAAAGCTGTTCTGCATAGTGCTATATGAGAGCATGAGCAAACATTTTTGAACTCAGATAACCGCAGACCTGTCTGTCTGTTCTGAATCCACCCCTTCATGACTGATATCAATAATTATAAGAATAATTATAAACAGCGCACACCACACAGAGCCCCATGGCATATACAGATTGCTCCTTTAACCTTCCCCATAACGATACTCCTTTACAAGCCAAATCATCAGAGCAGATAGCACACTGCTACATTCCCTATTAATAACCATGAGCCGGTCTCCCTGAGGAAATCCAGCAATCAAAGCACCAGATCAGATGCTTCAACAGCAATTCAAACATCTCATAAAGTTGTGAGCCTTGTTCTAATTACAGACAAAAACACATTAGTAAGCCTGTTTAACTTGTTTAACTTGTTAACTTGTAGCCCACACTGCACTTGCATACCATACCACCTGCACTACATACCTTACATGTTTTAAAGTAGTTACTAGATCATTTAGAACAATCAATGGTCAATAAGCCTAAATATTTATAGCTGGAATAAACATGAAGGCTGATGAAGGCTTCTCCAATTTATGTCTGTCACTATAACAGAAACAGCAATAAAAGTGTATCAAAATGACACTGTACCCATTAATTCACTACCATCACTACCATATTTATGTTTACTTTCAATACAATACATTCTGCATATATCAAATAAGCAATGATCTTAGCCTACTTCAAGATGCCTAACATCCATTACTGTGTTTAAAATTTTTATGAAATCGGGTACATGTTTTTATGCCACATTTATAATGAATAAAACCTTATAATAATTTAATGCTAATAGGTTCTACATTAAATCAAATTAACTTTAAAAGTATGCACATTTTTATTCTCTTCTAGTGTTAGCCTAGTTAAAGAAACAACTCTGGACAAGTATTCAATGCCACAGTATTGTATTGTTAACTATGCTGTAGTACTAAAAGCTTTTAAACTTTACAATACATCACAGAGCACTAAAGTCTAGGTAGGTTTGCAGCCACAGCGCTTCCTTAGAAAAGCCAAGCCAAGAAGAAGCTACACACCTGTATGCCATAGTGCAGACGGGCTGTCCTGGGTAGACAGCGAACTCCGAATAGCCCTGAGGGTTCCACATTTTGGCGGCAGGTGTGTGTTTGTGTGTGTGTGCGAGAGAGAGAGAGAGAGAAAGAGAGAGAGAGAGAGAGAGAGAGAGAGAGAGAAAGACAGAGCATGGAGCAGCGCAGATCTGCTGGTGCTGCGGCTGCAGTTTCATTTAAACACACTTCCCGCTCCTCTGGCTCTCCCACTCACAAAGAGCTGAGAGGGGGGAGGAGGATGAGTAGGAGGAGGAAGAGGAGGAGCAGCCGGCAAAATTCACAGAAATTTCAACACATACCTAACAAGCTCTGCCCAGACACACACACACAGTACATTGACAGGAGAATCAGCCCAGCCTCAGGCAGCATGAGTAATGTCTCACTCCACACAAACACACACACACAAAAACACAAACCCACACACACATAGAGGAGCAGCACCAAGCTTTGCCTTCCATAGCTTTTTCGTCACAAGCCCAGTGACGTAAGAGGCTCTACTTTTGGCACACTTAATTTTCCATGCTTATGAATTGAGACTCCACAGTAAGAACAGAATCTGAACAAAAACTCACAATATTCAAAGTATATCACCATACAATAATAATGAAAGAATGCAGTTCCATTATTAATGAGTATCAACCAATACTATTTGTTATTTCCATTTTCCAAGCTAGCACATCACTATTTAGGTAAATGCTAGGCTTAATACTTTAGAATTAAGTATTAAAAGGGGATTTTATATTAAAAAAATTGTTTTTTACATGTACATTGTACATTACATGTACACATTTATCTGGGTATCTTGGTTTAGATTAGCTTTATTTGCTCCACATCTGAAACCAAATTAAAAGACATTATATTCTTCTAAACTGAAACTAGTTCTTCTGAACAGGAGAAGCCAGAGTGAGAATTGTGATGTGTTGTTGGATCCTTGTGGTATTTTGACCAAAGTCTGTCAAGGACATTTCATTAAGACCCCACAGAACTGTGTTAACTTGGAAAAACTGTATATTATGTCCCATGTTGTACTTCCATATACTATATTTTATACTGATATATGCTGTGCTATACATTTCATATTGTGTACTGTGTCTTTTACAACAAACTTCATATATATTTTGCATTATTTATATGACAAAGATCATGTTATTTCCTTCTCCACAGTCTCTCACAGCAGCACACATCCCACTTCCACCATATCTGTAATATTTTTTTTTATTTTTATCAGCCATGAAGTGTGAGTGAAAAAGGCCTTGAGAGTTTATTTAATACAAATATATTTTCTACACGGTTTTGCTGGTAATATACCATATATCTGAAAAATATACATATGAATGTAATCTTCCTGGAATATTCTATCATTTTTTGGCTAACAGAGTAACAGGTGCTTTAAAAACTCAGAGCAATAAAAAATATAACTAGCAAAACAAAGCTATACCTTGTTATCATGCATAATGTCAACTAATCATTTCCGATTTCTCAGGAACATTGATTAAACAATCAATTTTAACCCAGTAATCATGACAGCCCTATTTCACTTTTATGTAGAGGGGGCAACAAGGATAAAAGGAATAAAGGGTAGAGAAATAGCTCAAGGAGGCTGCGAGAGGACATTAAGGGAAAGATTTTATTGCTAGAATTTGGCAAGAGAGAAAGAGGAGGCAGGTGAAAGACCGAATGGGATATGGAGAGAAAGGAGAACAGAGAGAGAAAGAGAGCGAGAGAAAGCCCTTCCACCTTTTGAAACGGCAGCAGCCAGTGTCTGGCAGGGCTCCAGCTCAGAGAGACTGATTACAGCTGGCTGCAAATGGCTGCTATCAGCTAATGAAGACTGGGGCTGCAGGTGAAGAATGAGTCCAGAGCCACAAGGCCCTCCAGAGGGGGTCTGAAGTCATCTCTGCTCGGCCCTTTTCAGCCTAAATCCCCAAACCTTCACACACAAATTTCTTTATACTGTGTCAGGATACAGAGTCATGCAAAATTAATGTGCTTTATGTAGTATACAAACACACACACACACACACACATAGTCATACCTTCACCAAATCCACTGGAAAAACAGCTTTAGCACTGTAGATATTATGAGAGTGCTATACACTTCATCTCCAAGTACCAATTATGTCATATAGCGTTAGCATGTATGCTAAGGTAAACACCTTTCTAGCAATGAGTACATGACAAAAATGAGAGAAAAATGTCATCATACAGAGTGAAGGGCATTCAGTCATTCACACAGCTGTTTAGCATTCACCCTGACTGAGCGATTATAATCCAGCAGTACTTTGCTTGCAGCCTTAAAGAGTGGTTGCCATTTAGAATCTAGTAAGACCTTGAGCAAGGTGGTCACTTCCACTGTATTCCTGGAATTTTAAGGCAGAATCAATTACTCTCATGTCTCATACTACCTAAAAGAGCCACACCTCTGTTGAAATGCAAGATTATGGTGGGTTTATTTGTCTAAAGGCTTGTTGTTTATTATTTCAGTATAGAAAATTTTGGTGTTGGCATTTTTGCTGTTTTCTTATCGTCTCTGTGCATTTTACATTTTACACTGCTGTATTATGTATTCCCAAAATATTATATATGCGAAAAAGACTGGTATTACCAAAAATTTTAATGTACAATGCTGGTAGTAAAATCTGCAGAAATAATAATAAGATACTGCTTTAAAATAAGACTACACTTATAAAGGTTTATGAATTGTTTAAAAAAAACCTATGTTTATTACAAAGGTTTAAATAGATTGTAAACACCTTAAAAGTCATTCATTATCATTTGTACCCAGAGATTAAAAGGGAAACAGTGACCTCCTTTTTGTCTCATACTGAAAGTTTCAGAACATACTGAAAAATGTAAAGAATATGAACTTAGTCATTTCATAGTCTAAAAAGACACCCTATCCAAGGTTAGTTAATTAACTTGGATGTTAAGGGGTTAAACCTATTAATAAATATGTGCTGAAGCTTAAAGAGTCAATGACAACTGATGAAGACAAAGTAAGTTCAGTGTCCAGAGATATGAGGTTTAACTGTGTAGATGGATGTGGGTTCACTATTTGGGAACTAACAGGTCAGTTCATTTTTCTATATGTGATATAGGATTACTAATTACTTTTATAATCTAATCAATAACCAATTATAAACAGATTGTAGATCAGTTATATACCTTTGTAAGTGTAGTCTTATTCTAAAATGGTACCAATGATTTGTTTTAGAAAAAAAGCATAATATTCCTGTGAATATAATACTACACATAATAATAATAATAATAACAGTAGTAATATGCATTGAATGACCTGCAATCCACTGTTTAGACTTTAATTGCAGCATACCATATCAACTTGCAACTGTCGAATCACGGACATCTGTCAATTTACAAGAAAGTTGATGTAATGCAACCTTCTGATCTGTTTCTCTTATGTTCTGTGGAAATGTCTGACAGCAATTTCCAACAATTAAGTCTTCTTTAAAACGCAGCTGCATGCGTATGCACACTCGCCTGGTTGATGTTAAACCCCAGGCATATTCTGTGCACCCTCATCCCTCCATCTCATCCCCATAATCACTGCCACACACAAAAAACACAGCCCATATCTTCATCTTATAGGATTGCTCTTGGCCATTCACTGGGCTCAATCAATAGCACATTTGCAGTTAGACGTTAATGGAAATCTTTTATGCCAGCCTTTCATAAACAATGGCACCATTTTTTGTCAAGTCATGTTGTTGCTCTCCTTACATTAGCTGCTTATGTAGCTATGTAAGGTATCAGTTGATGATGCTGACAGTTGATAAAACAGTTGTCAGGTCAGTGACAGAAGCCTTTGTTTTTTATTTGTTTTTTTTTTTCATCTAGACGTCTTGAGAAATAACAGGCTCATTTGTCAGTGCCAGAAGTGATCTGTGTCCATGCATAGCAGTCTGACAGGAGAGGAGTGAGAATAAATCATCTGGCAGTGATAGTCTGCCCACAGTGCTTGGCGCTGCTCATCACTGTCACATGACATCACGCATGTAAGTTATCAGGAGGTCATTATATGGCCGCACATCAAGTTTATATATCGTCTGTAGATTTCCTATATTTCTAATGAAATAAAGGGTAGTAATTAGGGCTGTGAAATATTGTATCGCATCAAATAACATCAACATAATTTTGGAGGAAAAAATGAACAAAAATCTGACTCGTTTATCAACGTCATGTATTTATGCACAATATGGCGCATGTTCATTAGCTGAACAGCACATCACAAGTATGATGGAGAGTGGCTCTGTGGTGAAGGAGTTTGTTCCAAAATAGTGGAACGACTTCAGTAGTGTGGAGGTGGTTTGGATACAGAATATCATATGTATATCAATAATATGAACAATATGCAAGGGTCCTGCAACAACAAAACAGGGAAACAATTAATCTGATTCACCAACTCAAGCAGCATCGCCCAGAGGAAAGCCAAAATGCAGCAATGAGAGCTCACCAGATAATGAGCTCTAAACCAAGCATGCAGACTATGCTGACTCTGCATAGCATTTATTTTGTGTTTGTTTTGTTATTTTGAGTGAACCTTTAAGGGTATTTTTTGTATAATTGCTGGGTTGGACAAGAACTCAATATCAGTATATATTGCAATATTCAAGCATTCATTATCTGTAACCACTTATCCAGTTCGGTGGGTCCAAAGCCTACCTGGAATCATTGGGTGCAACACCCTGGAGGGGGCACCTGTCCTTCACAGGGCAACACACACTCACACATTCACACCTACAGACACTTCTGAGTCCCCAATCCACCTACCAACGTGAGTTTTTCCCTGGAGCTGTGTGACTGCGACACTACCTGCTGAGCCACCATGCCGCCTTATTGCAATATAAAATGTTTCAATAACAATCAGGTGATTTTTAAGCACATTTTCAATATTTGAATATACATTAGTTCGTCAGTTCAGAACTCAATTTAAAAGTTAGTTTAAAAATATAAGTCAAGAGGTTGTTGTTTGATTGTGATATAATGTAGCTTTTAGTTCTTGGCAGTTTTCTTGTTCATATCGATATGGAATTATATCGTATTGACAATTTTGGCCATATCGTCCAAGTCTATATGTATACAATAAATGTCATTGTTTATTTTATACAAAATTAGAATCCTTGTAAGTTACTGATGTTTATAAAATAACCAAATGTTTACAGATTGTGTTTTTGTTTCTGCTGAAAGCTTAAAATGTTACATTTATAAGAGTATAAACAGTAACATTTATTTTGTTGCAAAAGCATTTTTTCAGTGTTTTGTCATATCGCCAAGACTACCCAGAAAAATTGTTATATTATTTTTTGACCATATCACTCACCTGGTATGTAATCCCTTACAGCAGTTAAAGATACATTACAACAGTTCTGTGAGAACATAATGACAAAGGTACTGGATTGACCTCCATCACTACAAAGAACCCAATTGCATTGCTCCACAGCCCAATGCTGTAGTGTTTTATACTTCCCTAGTCAATGCTTGGCTATTAAGGTGTTGACCTGAGGATCACATTTTACTGATCAATGCATTCCTATATACATTATATAAGCTGTGGGCACAACTGAACAAGTGTATCCACCATAGATGTACATTAACGTAGCTGCTCTCACTCCAAAACCTATATCATGGTGCAGTTTATTCCTAAGCTATTATTCTTATTTAGTCGATATCCCTCTGGATAAGAAGCAAATGGCTAAAAGATTAGTTCTTTACTTTATCTCTCTGAGCTGCATTATTGCATTATTTTTGCATTATTTCTATAGAACTGATGCACAATGGTTGTCATTTTATGTTCATATTAGCTGAAAGAAGTGCAAAAAAAAGTCTATTTGAGCTGGGCAACATGTTTAAATATGCACATTTAGTCTCAGGTGGGTACGGATGAAACATCAAAGTCTTCAAGGCATGCTCAGGAATCATCCTGACATCCACAGAAAGCCACAAATCGATTCTGCACAGTGAGATTCATATTTTCATCAATACATAAGAGCAACTGCAGGGCCACCTTTCACTTTATATGGTATTTTCATTATATAGGCATGTCCCAATATAGCTACCATTGCTTCACCATTCAAAAACTGACAACTGTCATTTTCTCTGGCCAACAAGGGCAAGATAGAAAGGTGACATTGACAGTCAAAATGATATATTAACCATAACTTGGCCTCTTCGCATATATTAAGCATATAAAATGGAATGTGTTAAAATGTGTTGCTAATATATACAGACTTCACAGTGTTATACTATAATTCGTCAGCTTGTACATTTATATGGCTGACTAATTATAGTATAACACTGTGAATTCGGGATTTCAGAACAGTTTCAGTGCTCTACTGAATTAAAGTCTGTCCTATTCACTGCCTGTAAAGGTCCATATGATTCTGCACTATCAATCAATGATGACAATCATCAATCATGACAATAGCTATTTAAACACATAAAAATAAGTTTGTTCACTATATATCGTTTAAGGGGAAAGTCACTTAGCATGCTAACAAAGATCCTTCAATAAAAATGATTTGCTGATTCAATGTCCTTCACCTCCTTTAAATAAATATGTCCTCTGGAGTTACACAAAACATTCCTTTGAAAATTCCCCTTGCAGTTACCAACAGCTTACCTGTCCTTCCAACCCAACAGAAGGCTCCAAAAAAGGAAAGGTATTTCAGGACCACTTTTCAGCTTCTTGCTCAAATCTCAGAATAACACAGTCCCTTCCAAAACGGTACCCAAGCTTTACTGCAGCTGTACCAAAGCCTAGCTTGCATCTTCTGTAAACTTTCCAGGCTCCAGTCGGGCTAACTGCACAATCCACAACACTGGCTGCTCTCGTACGAAGTTAGTCAACAGAGAAATGCAAGCAAAGGTGAATGCCAAGGCTTCAGCCTTCTGTGCCAGAAATATCCGTGTGCGCTCAGCGTCCAGCCTGGGGGTGAGGGGAGCTCGACCCTGTGACCTCTGCCTGCTCCCGGCTCCGTCCGCTCCCACCTGCCTGCTGCTCCTGTGTGGAGGCTGTGAGGCGAGGAGTGTTGCGTCAGGCCAGCAGAATTTGTGCTGCTTCAGCCTGGGCAGAACTCCCCCAGTCACCCAAACTCCCCCAGTCAGCACCTTCTCCTGATCCAGCTCCCCTGTGAGCTCTTGAAGAATGGGGGGGAAGCGGTGGAGATGTCTCACCTCTTAATCGAGCAATGGAGAAAGGGTCTTAGAGGCATCTTTCCATCCCCACAACTGCTCTCAAGTTACACCTGCCAAAGAGTTTTCCACAGTCCGGCTCATGCAGATCGACAGGAACTGATGAGCTTGCTTACCGGATGCAACCGGAATCCTCCTGTGTTTAAGCACAGCAGTGAGTTCAGAAGGCTTAAACACAGACAAAGAAAAACAGTTCAAAAGACACCATTTACAAACTTCATTCTAAGGCTATAGAGCATCATTTGTACATGGAAATTACAGTATGAATGTGAAAATAAGATGTTAGGGGTGAATGGGTGATGCCAAATATGGACGATAATGTGTTAAAGTGCCATATTTAAAGACAATGCTGATTTAATTTCTATGTAAAAATGCACAAACTGTGTTAAATTGCATTAATTTAAAAAGGACTAATCATGTTATTTTTAATTAAATATATCATTAGACAATCAAAGCCTTGTTCTCCTACATTTCTGAAGCACTGGCAAAATGTTTTTACACACACACTTTATCAACCCAGGTCAGGCCTTATGACTCACTAGAGATCAAAGCTAAGACAAATAATATAACAAAGCTTCAGTAGTAACTTATCTTCCAAATTAGCCCCTAACTTCTGTCATGTAAACTGTTCAGGATCTCAGCAAGAAAGGAATGTAAAAGCTCAAACAAACAAGGATAATATTACTTGTGAGGTCACTTTAAAGGTTTGTAAGTACAGACACACTGCAAAAAAAAAGTTTGTGGCCATGGACATGAATCAAACGTGGCATATTGGTCTGGTTGTGCGCAAATGTAATGCAACAACAGAGAAGATTCATATTTTGAATTCTCCAAAACCTGCTAAAATAAATCTGGAATGAGATAATGTGTCCAGACCAGAAGACTTCATCACTCACTTCTCTGGCTGTCAGCAGCATCAGCCAAGGCTAGAGTCAGAATATCATAGGAAGGAAAAAAAAAAAAAATCACACAACAGTTATCTTTAATATACCTTAAGTTTCTCCTCAACAGCAATGAAACATGATGTAAACATAAAACAGACTTTTGCTTACATGAGCAATCAGTTATTTTCTTTTTGAGGTTATTATACAGACACCTACTGGCTTGAACGTATCAGGATTTTTGTATTAAACCTATTTAAAACATGGCCAACCCACATTGTGGACCTACTCTGTGGAGCACAAACTGGTTGATTAAGGACTACAAAGCAGTTTGTTTCATCTCACGTGAGTTATATTTATTTAAAAAAACAAAGCCAATCATTCATTCATTATTTGTAACCGCTTATCCAATTCAGGGTCACAGTGGGTCCAGAGCCTACCTGGAATCATTGGGCGCAAGGCAGGGAATACACCCTGGAGAAGGCACCAGTCCTTCACAGGGCAACACAGACACGGACACTTTTGAGTCACCAATCCACCTACCAACGTGTGTTTTTTGGACTGTGGGAGGAAACCGGAGCACCTGGAGGAAACCCACGCGGACACGGGGAGAACACACCAACTCCTCACAGACAGTCACCTGGAGCAGGAATCAAACCCACAACCTCCAGGTCCCTGGAGCTGTGTGACTGCAACACTACCTGCTGCGCCACCGTGCCGCCCTCAAAGATAATCAATTAATAATATTAATTAGTTATATAAGCTATGCTCAGATTTGCTGAGATAATAACAGTCATGTTTATCTGCAACTGAGCTCAACAGAGGATCTCAACCATTTTTCAGCCAAGACTAAGAACCTTCTTGGTTTTGAATTTGTAAATATCAATAAACATTTTTTTTTATCTGGGCCAGATGTCTTTTACTCTGGGGCTATTTTTAATAAGACATTTTAGAAGAATCAACTTTTGTCCCCTGAGCCATCAACTAACCAGTTTTGAATAACAAACTGATCCTCTGGGAAGACTCAGCAGCATTCCCTGGTGGTGACCAAAGGAACAGCACCTGCTCTAGCCTGGCCATTCCAGGTGATTCATTCAGAGAGAGATTACTTTATCCTCTCTGTGCAGATATTTCATCCTGGTTTTAATGCCTTTAGAGGCTTTGCCTTGACCACAGCTCCAGGCGGTTTGTCCTATGATCAGTCCATTTGGAGTGAGTTAGGGTCTGTGTGTGTGTGTGTGCGTGTGTGTGTGTCTTAATGTAGCCCTGAGAGCTAAAGACATGTATCGCTGTGACTATAATTAGGGGCATAAATTACAGCAATCAATGGCACAGTTACAGTTTGTTCCAGCATCCCCTGGCAGTCATATTCACTGATATACTACGCTTTAGCATTATGCTAGTATGTTAAGCTACAGTGGAATGCACCTCTGAATAAACAAGCCATTTCACTGGGTCCCAATTTGCAGGTTTAATCTGTAGAGTCAATTCCATGTGTTCAAGCCATGCGTTTCACCCAGGCATGACACACTGAGGAGTCATGGTTTACCTGTGTGTAACACTTTCAGATGAGTCTGGAGAGACTCCTTGAGATTTTACAGTACCATCTCAACTTGAGTGCCCTGTCACCAATGCTACTGTGATATACATGGCCTTATAAATATAACTGCTCCTGAAGGTCTTTATGCCTTCAAGGCCGATGCAAAATGTGGTTATCTCTGCTGTTTAATCTGCTCTACTCAGACTGAAACTAAGGAGGTGTGGCAAAGTCTCCCTGCAGATTTTTTTTTAAAAATAAACTACAGGCAAGGCTCCCAAGAAAATTTAAGCGTTAATGAGGGCTGCCATGAAACACCCTCTGGTGGTCCTTGGGCCTGCACTATAATGAAGCCAGTAGTACATAGAGGGTCAGTTATAGTATTTCTTTAAAAAAAACTATAGAAAATAGAATTAACTTAAAAAGTATACAATATTGCCATAATAATGCCTTTCAGCAAAACTGTTGCCTTATCTAAAGACAAGGTGACATCATTAAGCTAGAATTCCGGCATACAGTATGTGTTTGTTACCCTCGTTTAAATTTTTTTTATGTTGTATTACACACAATCCATGTTGTGGGGTTAGACTCCTAACCATCATTTTCCTTTCCTGTGGGCTTTTATGTTTCTTGTGATACATTGATAGGTTTAGAGGTGAACGTTTTTGAGAAGCCCTGCTTTATCACTCAACACCTGCTTGTGATTTTGCTGAGTCGGTCAGCTCCACTATCTAGGCTGTGCCTTCCTTCCACTTCGGCAGGAAGACACGTTTTTCTAACCTGAAACTGGATGAATCTAAGTGTTTTCTCCCGCAAAAGGAAATGAAAGTTTACTTTGAATACCTGAATGGAACACTCTGTATGCCAACTGACCTGCAAGGCCTAGACACTCTTAATCTCTTAATAAAGACACAATTTGAAATGTTAGTTTGATGAAGTAACCAAAATAAAAGTAAAAAGGAGATATTTTATGATGAGTTTGGCAACATCTGCATCCTTATTTGGCAAAGGCAATGTAATAATTAAACACTGTTGCCTGTACAATGTAGAAAAATGGTCACTGGGCTGGAGTTGTGTCTTTTGTACTTTAAATTACGGAAAATAATTGCAAATGTATTCCAGTGGAATTGTATACTTTAAGTAAGACTAATGTCATACATAATATTACATTTTATATTGTTCTTCTATTTATATTTTATATTGTTCTTTCATTAAAACCCAATACTAGGAAAATGTTAAATAATTTAAAGGGAATGTAATGTAGAACTCTAATGTGTTTTAGAGCACATAATTCGACTTTAAGACCAGTGTTGTACCTTTGAAAGTACATTTTACACTGATTTTATCTTTGGTAAACAAAAATGTTCCAGCCAAGTACCTTTTTTTTCGGACAATGTACAACACACTCTGAGCCAGTTCAGCTTTGTTATTATACTCTATCAAGTACAAAATCTGAGGTTTCCACTGTAACACACATGTCTGGCGCTTTAGGACTCAAACCCAGAATCCTCAAAACAAAGCCCTTTCATTACAAGCCAGTGGAATTTCCTTCAGGAGAAAAGCATGAAGCTGGCCCCAGATTCTTGTCATGGTCTGAATCACACACTCCCACAAACCCGAATAGTGAAAAGTCTGGAGTAAAAGACAACACGTTGTTTACAGCAAGTGGCCTCAAGTTCACATGCAGCTCTTCAGCACACCATTCTGTGTTCAGTTCCACTACTGAGCTACGAAAAGCAAAGAAAAGTTCTAGTTACGCTGCAGGTTTTTTATAACTGAGAGGTTTTCTCCTTCTTTTGACAGAATGCCGTACAGAAACTATCTGCCTTGCTCAGCCACTGGGGAAGAGGCAGTTGTGGGCTTAAGTCGTGGGTTACAGAAGGCTACCTTCACCATCTGTAGTAGCATAAAGCACTCCAGCTCATATTGCCGCCCGTCTTTAACTCTCAACCACCTCAATTTAACCCTGAAATGCACACCCTAGGTCACTAGTGAGCCGTGACTTTGTCTGACCCCTCTTTTTGACCGTTTATCTCAATTTAAACCTACATTCCTTTTGACTTCATCTAAAAACCTAAATGATCATGTAAGATGGGGGTTGGTTGCAGATTTGAATTTGCTAGACCTATACACATTACGATTCTAAAGTTCAAAAGTTTGGACTCACTTTTCTAATAAGATACTTCTTCAACACAAAATCATACATTTTAAATATTTTCCTTTCATTTAAAAATAATATTTATCTAATGCGATCACTCAACATAAGCAATTCTGAACTCATCACTGTTCAAAAACAGTACATAAATCTCTTAGATTTTAAAGGTGAAGCCAATGATGTTCAAATGACGTAAATACAAATTCGAAAAATGAAGATACATTTTGTTTAACAGCTTTCTATCCAAATTTCTGAACAGCAATGTTTTTGTAAATTATTACAGAAAGAGTCATGTATTTAAAGGTGAAATTGATTCTGACCGCATTACCTCTCCTCCCCCGTGGATGTCTCGTCCACTTCCTCCGAGATGGTCTCCAGCTGAAGCTGGATGTCCCCATGGTCAGCATGGTGTTGTGTGTTACGCTGCAGAGGCAGACAGCTGCAGCAGGTCCCCATGCTGCCCGGTGGTCTGTGTTGACCGCCTTCCAGCCTGGTGTGTGCTCGCTCGCCCATGGTGTTTAATGCACATCGTTAAAGAGAGCTCATCTCACCAGTGAATGTCAATGTGCTCGGCCAGTGCTCTCGGGTTAAATATCACCAGTCAAACCAGCTTTGATGGAACGGCCTCTGTGTGCGAGACACAAGCTCCCACTGTGTCCTCCTCTCAATCCCCTCTTTGTTTTTATTTTCACCGCTGCACCCATTCAGTGCACTGTTATTACCCCCGACTCCCATTTGTTTCAACCAGCAGAAACAATGTGTTCTTAGCCCGCCATGGCCTTCATCGCTCATGGTTGATGTGATGGTGCCATGGCACTTCTGGCCTGTGGCTTCTGGCCTCTGTGCTATTCTCTCTGTGAGGAACTAGGTAAAGTGAATACTGATGGGTGATACCTAAATATATACTCTCAAATATATATTTTTTTCGGAATAATTCACTCAGAGAGACATAGTGGGACATAAATAAATTATTAACAAAGTCATAAAGAATAAATTATTTGAAGTAATATCTTTCTACAAAGGAGTTCCACTTTAGCTGTTTTTATTTATGAAATCTGGAAAAAATCCGGAGAAACAGGTCCTGACAATTTTCAGAGTTGTCCTTTCACACATGTTGGGTACAGCTGGAGTATTCTCAGAGAGGTTCTCACAGCTGGAAATGTTCCTCATGTTTTAAGCATGGGACAGCCTGTGTGCAGCAGCCCCTATGAGGAACGGCATGATTCTCTGGAACATTACCAGCTCTATTCACACATGCACTCACTCTGACATTACACAGGTTTGCACAAAGGGGCTGGCAGAATAAAATCTGGGTGATGTCCAAATGTTATGGATATTTATGTTCACACATACAGCTCCTCAGTCGGAAAATGTTTGGATTAATGGTGCCTGTGAGAGAGGGGCTTTTGTTTACGTATGAATGGTTTAATTACACAGATATTGTAAATCATAAGTAATATTTACCTTAAGCTACAATATATGTTGTTTGTTGGGTGTTTCATATACAGTTCAAAGCACCTTTAAAGGAAATGTGGTTTCTGGCTAATGATCAATTTTCATTCAGTGTTGTGTTCCTGCCTTGTGCCCGATGATTCTAAGTAGGCTCCGGACCTACTACGACCCTTAACAGGATGCAGCGATTACAGAAAATGAACAAATGAATGAATGTATGAATGAATGAAGTGATTGATGTTAAGATAAATACAGGCGATTATGCATTCTGAGTTACGTTCATTAATTATTAAATTAACTGCTCCCATCACAGGTATTTTAAATGAAAATACAATAATCATGAAAGAAGAAAATGGAATACCTAAGAATAGGAGTAGGCTTCAATCACCTATTGATGATCTGATTAAACAATGATCCCAACATAACTGTAATAATCTGATAATGTTATTAATGTTAATAATATTATGAATCTGAATTCAAGCTGGAATTCCTGCTATTGTTCAGAAACTGCCGCACTATATCTGACAACAAGAGCAGACACTGACATATCTCTGTCTATGGTATTACCCCTACTTTCACATAGTATAGTATAGTGTCTATAGTATTACCCCTACTTTCATTTGACACATTAAATTTGTAACTTTAATCAATCAATTTGAGGCCATAACTGGGACAAAAGTTACAGAGCTTGGTTCAATAATTTAAGGAATTTCTCTAATAAAAAGTGTAGATGTTTGAAAATGTTAAGAGACGCAGAACTTTCCGCTCAAAATAAACTTTAGTAGGTTTGGTAAGATTTTTTTTTTTGCCTAAAGTTACATTATTAAGGCAAATTTACAACACTTGATGCTCCAATATATATAAATAATTTGATATTGCTGAGCTCTAGACGCAAAGAATACTAATGTCAGTCCTGTAAAATATTAGGATGCTTTCCCAAGCTAAAAATGCCTCACACCCGCCTTTATCTCCTCTAAGCTCACTATAAATGTTCAAAGCGATCAGTTATGTCTACATTCACAGGCTGATCCCACTCTGTCTGTTGCTGGTGGTCCGACACGACTAATGTGATTTCTGTGAGATAAATGGTCTGTGCCGCAGGTAGTGAATTCTAAAACAACGTTTCTGTTGTCTTTTTTCCTCCACTCCCTCCCCTCCTGCCCAGGTTTGGTCCACTGCAGCTCCACTGCGCACGGCTCCCGCCGCAAAGGGAAATCATTAAGCAGTCTCGTCACAGCGAAGGGGTCCAGCCTCCTGCTCACCGAAAAACGCAGCATAATCACTTTATCCCTTATTCTCCTCACAGAGAGAGAGATAGAGGGAGAAAATAAGAAAGAGGTGCCAGAAAAAAAAATGCACAAACAGTCTGCATCATAGCAGCTTATCCATATGGCAACAAACAATTCAAAGATCGAATCCGGTTGCTTAACAAGGCACGTGCTCCTACTAAAGATGTACATTACGCACACCAAAGCCATTCCTGGACAGTTGGGAGTGAATATTAAGCACGCATGAATATTAAAGTAATCGCAGCTAGCCAATTCCAGAACACTTACATACACACGCAGTGATACAGCCTGTAATATAAAGGAGTCTGATAACAGGCTTTCAGTGCAGCCACTCAATCACAGTGCAGGCCAAGACAAAACCAGCGAAGGTCACTCACCCTCTCCAGGGGAGAGCTGAAAAACCTGTGTTTGTCTACGCACTGGATCTGACAGGCTCTTACCACAGACACACACTTGCACTCCTGCACCACAGAAATGGCTGTTGGCCTTAGACACTATCAGTCACTTCCACTGTTTACATGATTCTAAGAGTTTACACGGTATTATGTTGTTCAGAACATGCATACGAAAGTAGACAGCCAATCAGCAGTGTAGATTTTGGAAAAAGTATGCTTTATTGGTCCCACGGATACTCACAACCTTAATTATATATATATATATATATATGGAATTCAAATTTAGTATTGTACGACAAAATCGTCAGTACTTAGCAATATTAAAAAAATAAAAAAATAAAGTAATTAGATAAAATACATATTAAAAGTTCAAAAAATGTCAATATTAAAAAAATGTATAATGTAATATAAATAAATAAATAAAAATATAGCAAAATCAAAGTAATGACTGTGGACTGTACGGCCCAGTCTGCAAATATTTTTGTATGTTTTTAACATATCTTTGTCCACAGAAAAACAGCTTGGAAGCGACATGACTGATGTTTCCTCTCTCCACATTTAGGCATCAACAATTTCTTTTAATAATATCCAAAACTGTCCCATCAGTTGCATAGAGAACAGAATTTTGTGCCTGGTCCAATATTGCCTTCAGCAGTAAGTTTTGGACATCCACGTGTGTAGATTGTAAAATATTGTGCGCAGAGTGTACATGCACCTCCACATTGCAGTGAAGTCTACTAGTAAAGAACAATATAACTGTAAACATGTAAAAACAAATCTCCAAATCGCAGTGCAAACCACGCAAAATCCCTTTGGTTTGGCATGTTTGGTTAATAAAGGTAGAAATATAAATACACACAAACAGACATGTGCATGGTGTGTGCATTTTCAAAAACTTCCACATGAGTTTTCTATTAAAAAGCTAGCTAGTCCAGATAAAAATGAAGTTTATTTGAACAGGAGCCCTCTGAGTTTTCAGAGTTTCTAAGGTACTGAACCAGACAGTTTGTGCTAGTGGTCATAGCTGCAGAAAAAATAAAAACTGGACTCAGAGGCAACTCAGTCTATCTTTTATAATGATTAACCTACAACACCCTGCACACTTGCACTTTTATGCAGCATGTTAGGCAAGCTGCGCCAGGTGTTTAGTATTCAATAAGATACTCCTCATCACACCCTTCCTCTCGACATTTGATAAAACTGACCATGAGATGGCTGATATAAATCAATCCCCAACAATACGGAACTAATTAAGAAACTCAATATAGCCCCATCAGATGTTATTTAACAGAGGACAGGGACCCAGGCCCTGACGAAGTAATTATACCAGGAACTCACTTTAGAGCAGATTTACTTCTGTGAGAAGAAGAGCACTGGTTTGGAAATGCCAGGACCCTCCAATAAAGTGTCTATGTTAAAATACATTAAGGGGCCAACTGTCACGATGATCATTAATATCTACATAAGAACAATCTGCTTAAACTTGAGGAAAGTAAAAAAGTAAAAAAAGGCACATGTAAGGAAATCTGAACACCAGACCTTAACTGCACTGTGCCAGCATGAAGGAAACAGTTGGAAATACTTTTAAAACTCCGGCTCTTTCAAGCTACTTTCATTCGATCCCTTGAGGTCAAGCCAACAGAGTAAAAAGCAAAAGTACAAAAGCTTCCCAAGAATTACTTCTGTCAGCTAGGAGCTAGCAGGCTTGGAGTTCACATGAAAGCTAAAATACAAAACTATGACTAGTTCAACAAGAAACTTAAGTTCTTTAAATGCTGTTATACACTGAATGATCACTGGATTAGGAAATCCTACCTTGTATCTACATTCGCTGTCCATTTTATTAGCCCCATTGACCATACAGGAGCACTTTGTAATTCTAAAATTACAGACTTTAGTCTGTAAGTTTCTCTGCATACTTTTTTTAAACCCATTTTAGCCTGCTCCTCAATGGTCAGGACCGTCACAGGACCACCAGATAACAGGTATGATTTGGGTTGTGGATCATTCTCAGTGCTGCAGTGACACTGACGTGGCGGTGTGTTACTGTGTGTTGTGCTGGTACGAGAGGATCAGACACAGAAGTGCTGCTGGAGTTTAGTAACACAGAGATCACTCAGTAAATGTTTAGGTAATGTTTTTCCACAAGAAAAAAGTCTGTATTTTAATGGATCAATAAACAAGTATGAAAAGCAATGAAATGACCAAGCAACAATAATTAAATCCACTACTGCCTTCACAGCAAATTCACCAGTGTTAAATCAACACTATTAGTTTTAAATTAACACTGTTAGTGTAATAATTTAACATTCTCAGTATTAAGTTAACACTAATAGTGTGGATTTAACACTGGTGAATTTGCTGTGTTGATACCTAGTATTGACACAACTAGAATGACATAGCATGAGCATAAAATATGAGGTCAAAGATTATTTCAGGCCTTCTCCAATGAGCAACGAAACATTAAGCTGTGCTGCTAGCATAGCCCTTTTTACAAAGCAGAGAGTAGAACACTTGTAGGTACTTCAATTCCTTTAATCAGCATTTACACTGCTTTGGCTTTCCCCTTTTTGAAATGTTATACAGTCAATGAACTCATTCTGAAGAACTACATAACAAAAGACTTGACAAGCCTTAGAGGAGACTAGAGCAAAGCCAAAATGGCTTGGTACAGAATGCAGCAAAATGACACATTTTTCCCAGCATTCCTCTTTTCCATTGTTGTGGGAGTGACAAATGGCAGTGTTAACTGGAATGAGAGAGTTTAGTGAGCTAGTGTGGGGAACCCAAGTCTAATCTGTGTAGGCAGCCAGTCAATGTATGGCTAGAGTCTCATGGAAATCCAACACCTCCACTGCTAGTCCTGGGAGACGCAAACCCCGAAGACAAAAAGAATATTGTCCCGACAGGACACCATTGTGAAGCGGTGCCTTTGGGGAGCTATAGGATTGCACCAGTTCAATGCAGGCTGACTTTTGCAGGTATCAATTTGCTTTCCTCGAGGTGAAGACTGGGAAAAGCACTTTGAGCTCCTCTTGCACACATGAAGTGACACACATTCCTTAGTAACTATTCGCACTAATGATACCTACGCAAGACGATCATTCCATTTCGGCTCTAAATAAAGTTAAGAGGCTTAAAAATAGGAATCTAAGTCAAAGGTTGTTACACACTCCCAAGAGGATCTGCTTTAATTCAGTAATAAATGTAGGGTGCATATGGGGTGTTTGTCACCTCTATTTTTAACAAAAGTAAAGGAGAGTGGTTTTACTACGCTCACTCAACCTCAACAGTTCCTCCATTGTGCCACCAGCTTCTTAGTTCCAGCAACCTGCTGCACAAGCAACAGGCCGTTGTCACGGCAGCGACATGTGGACTTGGACCGGGATCAGCCTTTTTTGGTGCACAATGGAAACAGGGTGGGGAGGGGAAGGTCAGATCAAAAGTTCACAAAGACTTTCAGCACCGTCACTTGGCCACCTTTAATCTAAACCCAAGCAAAACTAACAAAAGTCTCATTTACAATGGATTAACAACGATGCCTAAAAATAAAGCGCAGACAAATGCATCACAGATAGCCATGATGAATTGCAAATTTCAATGAGGGTCCCCTGCCAGTGCTCCCCAGCAGGAAGTTGTGCCTTAACTTTGTGTGGTTGTATGGACATTCTTGAACGTTTTCCCAGTTCAAACACAGTTCCAAAAGTGTCATAGGGTCTTTATAGCATTTTGTGGGTACTATAATGTCCCATAAATCATTGGTAGTTTTAAGTGAGATCAATGCATACTAAAGTACCTTGTAAACAGTGGACAGGGGAAGTTATCTTATGATAAAGCCACTGAAAACCCCAACGGTACACAGCAGGGTTGTATACTTATTAAAACATCTGTAGAAAACTAATGTAACAGTGTAATGTTAGATGAGGGGCATTGGCTGTAACTTTTATCATCCTCATTGGAAAATGTGTCAGTAGGTTGGCTCAACATCCTGGATTCATGACTCAATTTCTCACAATATTCAAAACTAAAAATCAATGACCAAAAAAATGACCTTTTCTTATGTGTATTTAAAAACAGAAATTCTGCATTATATCCTTGTATACATATTTGAACAAAATGTATATTTGGTCCCCTTCAATGAAAAGACCTTTTATGATTGTAGAGTCACCATATAAAATTACCTTGTATAAACATTCCTTTTTTTATTACTATTTCTGAAGCACAGACAATGCTAAATACTGGGTTCATTTCTTGTATGAAATTCTTAAATGTAGCCCCCTTGGTACTAAATGAAAATAAAAAAGAAAATGTTGGTGTCCTTGTAACAGCTTAACCATACATTAATAACAAATCTAAAATTTAAATCAAAGTGTACAAACAAGCTCACTGAGTTTAGCTCAGCCTTTAAACACTAGATGAGTCAAGAACTGGTCATTGGATTGCTGTGATTCTCTACTCTTAGTGCACCAAACAATGCCACTGCCTTCAATAGTATAGCAAACAGAATGTGATATGCACACTGTCACATTTCTACATTGAGATGCATTGTCAGTATGCATTTTCACAAGTCTATCGGTGATTATACTGAGCCTAGACAGACTTCTCAGTAACGTTCATACCAATTCTAGAGCTGGAGATGTCAGTAATACTATAAACAGAGGTATAAAAAGAAGTTGCTGCCATTTGAAAATGATGATGGCATAGGAAAATGACAACATGAAACATTACTGTAGTACCTGAATGTCTGATGTAATGCCAAAGAAGTGAGCAGGATTGAACTAAAGTCAGACAAGAACATGCCTTTTTATAAGGCTCCCAACAAGACAGAAATGCCCACAGCACAAGTCTTTTCTCTCCACACAGTTATAGGAAAAGCTGAAAAAATCTAAATGCTAATAAACTTTTGCAAGCAAACTCCATGTCATTTAACGTCATGGTACCTGTTCCTTGGGTGATTAAAGCCCACTCCATTCCCTCCTCAAACTAAGCAGCTTTCATGTAAGCCCGTCAGCAAAAGTGAAGCTTTTTATCAGTAGACTTGGTAGAGTGGGCTAAAAGGTGAGAAACAGAAGATGGTGATCTTAAATGACTTCCCTTTTTCTAATATTAGAGAAGACTGACACAGGGAACAGGACCCTTCATATGAGAATATCACCTCTTTGGTTTATCAGTTACACTGCCCTCCAGCATGGATCTGCTGGGATCTAGTGTCAGTTATTTCCCTGAGGTCAAGGCATTGACATCAGCAGAGATGAATTAGACTACAATCGCTTTATGAGTCACCTGGAAGTGCCTCTGATCTCCACAGACATCACAAAGCTTCTCTAGAGATTGCTGACCCTTCAATATCAAGGGCTGTCTGCAGCAAAGTTTCTACTTGGGAAAAGTTGGAGCCAGAGATGGATTTAGTATGTCATTCAGACAAATAGATAAAATAATAACAATAGGTTATTTTCAAGGGAATGTTTTACCAATTGTGTAACAATTATGTAACAATTTAAAATCTGACACTAGGTTCTGCATGTCAAACACCTCAGATTTCAAAGCATCTATATGTTTGATATTATACATAATTGTGATTTCTATACTTTTTTAATCTTTTTGGTGAATATATTTCCAATTATCCCCAACTGATTTTTAAATTGTCTACGCTTTTCTGGTAAAAATAAATAAATAAATAAATAAAAAATATACTGCATAACGAAAATTCCAGTGCCATCATCACTACTTACATTGGACTGCTTCACCAATCTTCACCTCAACATTTTAGAGAACATTCTAGAGCAGCCTGAGAACATTCTGGAAGTGTCTGAATGGAGAACACTTTACACAGTGTGAATGAGAAAAGCATCCTACAATCCTTGAGAAGTTTTTTTGGTACAGCTTTCTGAACAAGGAAGAACATTTTAGAACAGTGAATGAAGAGAACAGGATCATTTGAATGGGGAAAGCACATTCTAAAGCACTGGGAAAATAAAGATTATATTCTAACAGTGTGAATGTAGGAAACACATTCTAGAGCAGTGGGAATATATGCTACTCTTCCACTGCATGGTACCTCTACTACTCAAAACTTCTCAAGTTTTGTACCTGGTTTATATTCCACTACCACAGAGTGTCACATTTTAGTCCATGACTTGGAACTATGAGGAAACAGGTACTAATAAGTAATCCATTCCATGTACCATATACCAAACTTGACTAACATGAAATAAAAAAATCAGTGTATAGTTGCATGAGTAGGTATTACGCAGTGGAAAACCACCTATAAGAGAACATTGAACTGTGTGAATGTGAGAAAGACGTACGACAGTGTACATAGAGAGAACGTCTAGAGCAGTGAGAATAAAGACATTCTAGAACAGTTTATATATACCGTGTTCACAATGGCTCCTTATTCACTATTCCCTAATATTCACTATACAGTATCAGTCAAATGTTTGGACACATCTCATTAGTTATTGGTGAAATAGGGTCATTCACTGTACAGTAACCAGCCCCTACCTCTGCACAACCCAAGTTATGTTCTCAAACACATCAAGAAGGTGAGCAGTTCTACAAATTAACACTTGACGAAGCCACAGCTGAAACCATTCGAGGTGACGACTTCATGAAGCTGATTGAGAAAACGCCAAGAGTGTGCAAAGCTACAATAATTCCATGTTTTCCTTCATAGTTTCAATGTCTTCTATATTCATTAACAATGATGAAAATATAAAGAAAAAATAAAAAAAATAAAAAACACTGAATGAGATGTATCCAAACTTTTGACAGGTACTGTACGTTCACAATTTGTGGAAAATGGCCCAAAACAAAGGAATCCCTCCATGTGTGGGTGTGTCCAAATATTTGACTGGTACTGTATAGTGTATTATTATAGGGAACTGAGATCAGAGGTTTAGTGAAAGATTTTGGACACAACCTCAACACAGTGGGTCATGGGTAATTGCTATCTGATATCAGCTGCTATGGTAGAACCTCAATATAGTAGTGTTCTGTATAGTAGTGCGCTATATATATATTGAATAGGGCACAGTTTCCGGCACAGCAATAGAGGACCTCTCAGAACAATGTGAATGTGCTTTTTTGGAATTGGCTTTTTTGTAAACAGCATGCTCTGCAGTAAAAAGTTGAAGAGAAACTAATCTCCATTGAGCATCACTGAAGTCACTGAGCATTCTTGCAGTAGAATCTAATACAGCAACTCCTCCAGGCTCTGACAAAAAGAATGTGATATGTCAATGTCACCCACCTTTCTCAGCTACTCATGTGAAGATAGATTCCAGGAGCTTGTCTCCCTCTTCACATCTTTAATTAGCTGAGTGCAGCAGAGACCAGTGGGCCGAACAGGTGGGGCTTTGCCTTCCAGCACTTCTCCTATTAGTCCTTATATGCTCATGCGGGATATATTAAATATCTGGCAACCACAAAGCCTGCAGTAAATCAAATAAACTTTTGATCGAGGAAGCGAGGCCAGTATGCGGTCTGTCGAGCGCTACCCCCATTAACCAGAGAGATAATATTCACATCAGCAGAAATGAAGGGTCCCTAGGAGATGCTAACGTACAGCTAATGTGCTCGGGCACAAGGACAGGCTCCCCAATGTGATTTCCTCAGCCCGCACACATTCAGCACTACCCAATATTTTAGTTCACAGTTTATGAACTCCTGTCATACATACTGATTTATTGGGTGGCAAAAAAGGATGAAAATTTTGACCTCCCCAAGACTAGGGAAAGTTCTAAATTAGCAAAAGTATATTTGTTGGCCTAACTGTTTTGACACAAATTGTGCATGCTAATGCTAAATTCTTTTGTATAAAATGATTCACAAAACCACATGTTATTCTAAGCCACTACCACAGGTCTAGTCACTCTTTTTGGCTTTCAAAGAAGAGAAAGTGAATGTAGTATTTGTTACAGCGGACCTCAGGTTTTCATCTATTTTTGGTCTCCTTTTGTAGCTCAAAAATCAGCTTCCTTCCCAAGTGACACCATGATAATGTACTGCTGCCTCACGGCCTACAAGATCCAAACAGGAACTGTAAAGCCATTTAGGCCACAAATAAGCACTTTATTTTACAGCCCTGACATTTGTGCTCTTGTACATCTCAGAACCGCAGTGTTCTGTTCTGTCGGAGCACACAATGATTCCCTTCATGTGGTCCAACAATAAACCTGTCAGCAATAACGCATTTCCAAAATCATTTTCTCTGACCTTTAGGACTCCCCCTCTGTTATGTTAATACTGCAGCTGTGTTTCTCACTGGTCTGCAAGCAGCAAAAGTGGTGCCTTAAGTAGAAACAATACCTAGGTCCCATCACATGAACAAGGCTATTGAATTGCAAAACAGTGACCAAGGCGCTAATACGCTGTAGACTGCATTGCATAACTGGGTTACAACAGCATGGCACATAGAAAGAGTTGGGGGTCAAGCTTATGTAGTTCATGCAGGTGGATTTATGACACACTAGACCTATTTTGTGACAGATTGCGCTTTAGCTACAGTGCATAAGAAAAAATGTTTTGAAAAAGTTATGTCCTATAAAGAATATGCACTGCTACATACTGTGATTACTATGGCTATGTTCAAATTAAAAGTCTCATTCATCAATTACAATTTTTTGCTCATATCAGATTCGGCTTGACGGTTCACATTCAAAAATGTAAGTGACGTGTTTCTGTCTGTACTATGAAGAAATCTGTTCCTGAAATGGCATGCATGCGCACATTAAAATATGACTGCATGTCACCTCCTTTGTGAGCTAACTCATCAAACTAAAACTGAACAAACAGACACTTAAATGATCACATGTGCAAAACATTTTGCTCAGGGGGACAGCAAACTTCTCACACACTGTACATGATTAAGACAAGGAGGCAAAAAAAGCCAGCAGGCTTGCAGTAGTGAGACCGGCTGTATCCCAAATGTCTCTCCTGGCTTTATATAGTGCACAGTGAAGGGTATACAATAATGAACTTCTTGATGTTGAACTAGTGCCCTAGTCTGGGTGTAATCTGTGAAGTGCACTATATGGAATATGGTGATATTCGGCACTCACCCGAGGGCTAATAATTTTTGTTTTAAAATCTGTAAAATGCACTATATAATATTTAAATATCGGGACCCATCTATAGCACTTAGCGCATGCATACAGACAAGAATGATGCATGAAATCCAATCTGGCCACACATGCCCACAAATCGGATATGTATCCGATTTAGGACCACATATGAACGTGATTAAAATCTGATTTGACACATCACATCACATCATGGCAAAATCTGATTTGGTAATCATCAGCCTGGTAGTGTGAACTTAGCCTATGTGGCAAGTGAAAACAACAAGCCTTTTTTAAAAGTATGGAGATGTACTTCTTTGCAAATGTGATCTGAGACTGCAGCTTGTAAAATAAATCCAGAGAAATATTTTGAAAAAACAAAGCAAGCAGCTTCAGGGATTGTGACAGGACAACTCTCAACTCCAGTTCCAATCCAAACTTTATCAATCCAAGGCATTATTATTCTTCAAGCTTACCCTCTGAATGGCTTCAAGCACTCTCCAAAGCTAACAGAATAAAACATTAAACATAACGCCTAGTCAGGCTGTCTGGTGAAACTGCAGCCTGGAAGATGGTCCTCACTCTGCCTATAACTGTGGCATCAGCTGGAGAGGAGCAATTTTCTGCATGTGTTTTACATTACTGGACAATGTTGATTTAAGGTTAGTGGAGATGCTGTAGGATATGAAGAGAAATGTCTTGCATGGGCACAGCTGCTGTTTGCTGTAAGCCAAGAGCTGATTCCTGCACTTTAAAAAATCAACCTGTAAAACACAGCAGAAAGAGTTTCAATAGTCTGCAGACCGAGTCCAAATAACAAAGAGGCTAATAAAACCATCTAGCAAGTAAATCACATTATAATGTGATTTAAAAAATTAAAAAAGCACATTATAATGTGTCAGCAGCTGATGTGCTCAAGACATGAAGGACATGTGGAGGCTATAATAGACATGTTTTGAAGTGGCTGTTTTCATATTCAGCAAAGCAAAACGGGTAAAGTGACTTTGCCAAGCCGGGCTACCGTGAATTGAGAGTGTGATCATGCTATATATCTCTGTCACCGTAAGTTTGCATGGGCACACAGCTGTACACACCCACAGGACAGAATGGTAACAACATGCCGCTAATGGGGAAACTGAAGGTCCAGCACATTGCTGGACATGAGGAGAATTTTAATGGGGAAAGCCCGTTCAGTCATGCTGGGCAATGCCCTTTATTTTCTCCATTACATGGGCAGGGAGAGAGAGGTAATTGGTGGCAGGGCTCCGATGTTGGAGCAGTGTCTGCAGTGCTGATCGGTAGAGAGTTCTGTAATCAAATTGCCTTCCTACAGAGAAACAAAGATGAAGGAATTGCCAGCAAACTTTTTTTGTTTAACAGACAAAAACTGCAGAGGTAAAATTAAACCAGGCTCTAATATAAGATTTAGAAAATGGTATGCAACGGTTTCTATTAGATAAGAATATACATGGAGTGTCAATAGTCAAAGTGTATAAATGTGACATATTCTGTCACTCACCTAATGTTTAAATCTTAAAAGAGAGAATAATGCTAAATATTTGCCTTTAAGTCCCAACAGTCACTGCAACAGCCAGACCAGTTTGGTGCTACAACTACAAAACATTTTTGACAAAAATACTAATGTTACATACAGCAAAATTTCCATTAAGTTATCACTGTGATGACCATATTAGGAACAATATCTTAAAAGTGATGTCTATAATTGTAGAAAAACACAATTGTCTCTGGTTTGTTTGGTATCATTCAGATACTCAGAATGTTTTAAAATGGAATGGTGTGTTTGGGGGGAGAATTACTGTTTGTAATTTCTTTGTAAGGTTTTATTCACTGTTTGAAGTACCACAGAAACTCATTTGTAACTCGAGTTAATTAGATTTGTAGCCCTTTCTGTACTGCAGTTAGACATCTCCTGAATTTGGAGACCTTTCCACCTTAAGTTGTCAGAAACAGCAAATATTTGTCAATATTACTCAGCTATGGAGCAGGAACAGAGTAATATCCTCATCTCAGTGTGTGCTTTTGAATGTTAGGAATTCTCCCCGTTGTCAAAAAAAATGACACATGCCTTTTTTTCTCCCATGAACTGAAAGAGAGAAAGTATAGCATACTGGGAAAGAGCAGTTTGTGTTTTTACTAATTTATAGACACTGGGGCTTCGTAAACACATTAAACCGATTTCCAGGGCACAAACAAAGAGAAGAGCTAGCAAATGATGAGGAAACATCTTTTGAATTTTATAAAACATGTTTTTTAGTACAATCATGAACATCATCTTTAACTGTATCTAAGCCCATATTTTTGTGGGGAGGTGGGGCAGGGGAATCACAGGTGCTAATAAAAACATTATATTGCACTTTGTTGTAAAATATTTCTAAAGCTGTCGGTAATGCTGTATGTATAGTTTCCTCATCATAAACAAGTCAAAATATAAATGTGAAGTTATATATAAAGCTAACACTGCTGTGCACTTCACTGAACTTACAGGAGGTTCACCAATGTAGACCAGCAAACTTGATAAACATGGTAGGTAAGCAGTAATATCAGCGTAGTAGCTAATTGCAGCTATTGTTGGTTTATAAGTGGTATTGTTAAAACTAAACGAATGATTACATTAAATTATGGGTATTAACTTTCTTTTAGCATGTATGCAATTGGCTAATATTCATATTTTTTTCTAGTAATCAGTAGGGATGCACCGATCCAATATTAAAATCGGATATCAGTAATTAACAAAATTAGCTGGATAAGCTATCAAACAAATCGGCAGATCCATGGGATCGATCCATTCAATTTCAGTTCAACTTATTTTATACCCATGTTTTCTCAGTTTCAGCTGCTACGTTTTATTTTGAATTGCACTAAATGTTTGCATGTTTACAATGTTTGATTACTTATAGTTTTGACCAAGTTATTTGTTTATTCTAAGGTTCAGCTGCTAGATTTTATATTGGATTTATGTTTACATTAAACAGATTTATTTGTCACTAAAATGAACAGTTGTGAAGGACATCGGACAAGGTCCTTCACAACTGTTCATTTTAGTGAAAAATAAATAACATTTCAGTACACTTATTATTTATAAGTAATGTCAATCCTTATGCCTCAAGTCTCTCCCAATAGGTGAGGTATATGGTTTATTAATTCAACAATGGTATCGAATAGGTACATCCCTAGTAATCAGTTTTATGATCAAGTGTTCTGAAAAAAATATACACACAAGACAAAAACCGTTCCTTTTTTTAACCATACTATTAATACTTCTTTTCAGGAAGAAACCTCTTCTGGAAAATGACAGGCAAGAAAGTGAAGAGAATTTGAGATTGTTAGTGAAATGTAACATTAAATGTATCCTTTGTCCAATTTACCTTTAGATAACTATTTTTTATGCAAGTACCCACTCTTTTTCCATCCTCAAATGCTTGTGTGCACTTGGGTTTCTTACCAGTAAAATAACTTTCCAAATAATTACAGCAATCAACCCATTTCAGACAGATACGCTATTGCTATATGCTACTGAGATAATGCAGTGCGTTCATCACTGGGCAGTCTCTAGCACTCTATTAACCTTTTTGGACCTTGTTAACAGACTTGGAGCAAAGTCCTGATCTGAGTCATAGCACTGATCAGCACTCTTAAAAAGCACATACTTGAAATACCAGAAATGCCACAGTACTGGTTCAGTATCAACCTCCAGCCCTACTGCAGTTTGTGTGCACTTAATGCCTTCTACTTTTAGCACTCCCTCCACTTCATCTTTTCCCTAATTGGTAATGTCCTATCCACATCAACTGCATTAGCACTAATGTTCATTCATGCA
The DNA here is from genome assembly GCF_029633855.1 of Hoplias malabaricus. Taxonomy (NCBI): domain Eukaryota; kingdom Metazoa; phylum Chordata; class Actinopteri; order Characiformes; family Erythrinidae; genus Hoplias; species Hoplias malabaricus. Next base: position 9,677,847 of record NC_089815.1, on the reverse strand, counting down.
TTTGGAGACAAAAAATTCTTCTGAAATTAAGGGTGCTAACAGGGAATATCTCCTATGCTTGCTACAGCATCTTCTTTTTTCAGCAATGAGGATTTGCATGCATTCAGTCGTATAAAAAGCATTAGTGATGTTGGATGACATTAGTGTTGTTAGACTCCAGTTCATCTAAAAATGCTCCATCACTCCAGAAAACGCAGTTCCACTGCTCCACACCTAGGGGCTTTATACCACACTAGCCAACATTTCATGATGTTAGGTTCCATTATACTTACAAAGTTCTTCTACTGATGTTATACAGATTGTGTGTAACTTTTGTGTATGTTAGAGTATTTGAAATACATGAGAAGGAACTGTCCTCACTAAATTTAAACATCCCATACAGCCTCATTATCTAGTTCATGTGCCCCAAGTTATAATAAGAGGCCCCCATTATATTTCAAATATTTCCAAATACAGGCATCCTATACAAACAGTAATCTAGCAAGCTATAACCAAGATCAGACATAGGATAAAAGCTATAGTTAAGTGTCCTGAAGAGGTCAGTTAGTGTCTTGAAAAGGTCAAACCAAATAGCTAGTGTTTAATATATGGAATGATATACAAATATAGCATATATTAACAAATGTTTTTCCAGTGTGTTACTGTTTCTACACCATGATTCAGATGCAGCTCAAGTACAGAACATTGTTGTAATCTGAATAGGCAGGTTGTTACGGCTTTTGTTATATTTGTAATTTTAATACTGACACGTTTCAGGGACGTACAACAGATTTACCAAACACACCATAAACACAAGATTAACATGCATTTAAGCAAGTATTTAAAATCTCAAAACCGAGTTTCCTATTATTAGTTATAATACAACACAAGGCACACACCATTGTGTTTAGCATAACAAAACATGTGAAATGGATTCAGGCTCATCTTTAGGCCAGGGTAACGTGTTGAAACAGATAAATCTCAAGTAAATTGAGATGTAAAATGGTAACAAAGAAAAGCTCAACCAAATAACATTTCTACAACATTCTAAAGGATGTTGAAATGAATGGTCACTTTCCCAGCTACAAACTGCAAAGCATTACATTTTAACTTCTCTGACATATTTCTCGCAGAAAGCTTTACAAATAACAGCAATGTGCTATTAATATTAATGTCAATACTTCTACAATTGATCTTACATCATTAAACATGCAATAAGCCACTTTTTCTCCAATGATTTTCCTTCATGTCCTTAAACGGAAAGTGGTTTGGATGTGTCAGAGATTCTATGCTAAACCTATTTTGAACATGGTAGCCCTCATTTGGAGGACCTGCTCCAGGCTCTCCAGGGGGTGAGTCTGCACTTTGTAGAATCAAAATGTGCAAAGAATTATCACTTCCATAAATAATGTTGGGCATTTTTGATTGTAAAATATACGTATTGCTGCATTCATCCCTTTGCTTTGTCAACACTGTGCCTGTAGCAATAATGGCACAGAAACTAAGGCTGAGAACAGAGATTGAACACGTTTTCACCGCAGCACTGCATTTTTACAAGGGAAAGAGACTTTAAAAAGGCTTACTTTATGAAGTAGCTGGCTCCTTCGTCGGTAAAACCTTCTTCCCAGCCCCGTGGTAAATCTACGGGAGAGTGAGAGAGAACAGTTTATACCGCAAGCCTTAAGAAAGTTTCTAACGAGTGGGAGCTGTTTGTTATGATGGAGTGGGAGGGGGTGCTAGAATCCCGCTCTCCCAAAACAGTTTCTTTTGTTAGTACAGACCCCATACTCAAAAATGAAAGTACTTGGGTATTAGAATTCCCCCAGAAAAGCAGACGAGCTCACAACTTCGTACCTGAGCGTATCATGTGTCCAGAGTTGACGGGCTCTCCAGTGCGGGGATGGAGCCAAGTAGTGCTGCGAGTTTTATCGCTGGGATAAAAACAGAAAGAAACACCTGTTAGCTGAACACGGCGATGAAAATAAAACACACGAAAGCAAGGTTAGCAGAAATAGTCGCCTCTACGTCTGCTCACTTGATAAAAAAGACTCTCCCATCTCTGCACACGCCGTAGGACCAATGCTCCGGCAGCGTGTCCCGGCCGAGCTGAGCCGCCATGATACCGCCTCAGAGTCGCCTCAGTCCGGCTGCTCCATTCTCTTCTCAACGCGCTGCGCTGCGGAGCTCCACCAAACACTCAGAGCTGCTGCACTCCTTAAAGGGGAAGAGCAAACTTACTGCGAAAGTGCAGAACCAGCTTTATCCCACCATGTGAGCCGACCCAAAAGCAGGCAGCTGGGGGTCCAGTGTGTGTGAGAGTGAATGGGAGGTCACATTGGCGGAAACACTGCCGTAAAAAATATCACCTTCTCCCTGTAAGACACTCCTCATAGCTTGCGTGGTTTAACGTTATTAGGGTGTAGCTGTGGTAGTCAGACTCAGGTATGTGTGTTTGAAAAGGCTGTAATAACGCTGTAATCCTAAGAGAAACAAGTCTTTAAATTTCTCTTCGAATAATTTCCTCAAATACAAATGTAAATGACAATGTTTTGTGTCTCTTGCCCTAAATTGTTGTAGGCTTTAAGTCCCTTTATGTCATCAATGAAACATCTAAATACACATCTCTGTTTATCAAAGTAACACATTTAGAATGTAGTTCCAAGAAAACAACCTTTCATTTATTCAGTATGCATGGATCTATGAATATGCAGTAAGACCCCGCCTCTATCTTCACTTACCCCTCCAACACTTGTCTGTGGCTCAAAAGCACCACCCCACGAATTAATTAATAGTATTTGATCCATTTGACAATCCACGTCTTTGACATTGCCTTTGGAACACTGCAGTTTCAAAGCAGGGATGTGTCTGCCTCAGCACTGACTGCTTGCTTTGCTTAAGATACATTTCTAAAATATACAAGACCTACATGCATAACATTTATTTTTTCACTGGAAGGGGCTTTTTTCTTTCTCAAAAAGTTTCCTTAATATCTCAAAATAGTGATTTCTTTTCACCACAAAATAAAGCCTGTATCTGATGGGAATTTGCTTCTGTGATGTTAGGGAACGGCACTGAAGCATACATCAGTTTTTTAAGACACACTGTCCAAAGTTGAGACCTATGGATTTCTATTAGGTATAGTTTTACCTGTGGAAAATACATAGCAGTTACTTTAGTAACATATAATTGAGATGAGATGATAAGCCTCACAGATAAACAGGTAAAAGAGGAGTTTGAATAACTGAAGGATTATGAATTATTTTCCTAATATTCCTTTCAAATTCTGTCCTTTCATGTCTGATGAGAACTATAGATAAATTTCTTGAGTTGTTCAAGTGTTATTCAGACCCAAAGGCATTAGTTGATGATGGTTTTTAATATTTATATTACTTCAGTTGTAGCTAGCAACATAATTCATTTTTAACAAAAAAAATGCTTGTAGTACCTCTTCTTTAAAAATTGTATTGTGTCGTGGGCCTTGAATAAGTCTGTTTATGCTCCATGGATTGGGCCCCCACATGGGGAAGTCATGTTTAAAATAGGTTTAGTATAAACACAGATACACTCTCTAGTACCCCCTAGACATCTTGACTCAGAGAAGTGCTTTCTGAAGGGTTCCGTTAGTAAATTATCAGTCACTAGGGCTATGAATAGGTATGAGTGCATGTCGAGCCTTACCTAGTCCCTAGTCTTTTATTGTGCACTTCTCAGACCATGATCTCACTAATGGAAAAGTGATAGGTAATTGTCATTTATCATTTGTAACCATCAATGTTATTATCAAAATTAACACTAAGCTAACAGAATGGTCAGAGATTTGATTTAACCATTGCATTTTACAAGATATATTTACTTCTGCATGATTACTTCAAGTATGATCAAATAAAACCAAAACAGAGAAAAACAGCCAGCCCATGGATCCAAAATACATTCACTAATAGCTTTAAGAAGCAGAAAAATTCAACTTTGAAACGATTCAGTATCAGATTAAACAGGAGGTATCAGCATTGCTTTGAGCACATATCTAACATTTAAACATAGTCAAAATGACTGCCTTTGGCCTTTCATAATAATAATAATAATAATAATTATAATAATAATGAATAATAATTATAATAATATTAATAATAAATTGATGTTTCAAAACTTTATGCCATTTTTAAACACAAAACATCAGCACACACCTGAGCCTCATGACTCATGATACACACACTCTCACTTTCATTCTACCATAAAACACCTGGCCAAAATTCCTACAGGGGCAGGGCACAAGTACAATGAGAGAGATATAGATAAAGAGAGAGAAAGAGACAGAGAGAGAGAGAGAGAGAGAGAGAGAGAAAGCAAGATAAAGAAAGTGAGAGAGAGAGAGAGAGAGACCAACCAACTATCCATCAGGAATTTTTATCTATTCATAGCAAGCATCAGTCCACACCTAACTAAAGCAGCCAGATTTACAGACAGCAAGTGAAGGAAATATTTTGAGATAAAAAGTAAAAAAGTACTCTTAAAATTGTAAATAAAGGCTTCAACCTTTGAGAGAGAGTAAGAGAAAGAGAGAGGGACAGAGAGAGGGGGGGGGGTAAGAGGGTCAGAAACAACACAATAAGAGAAAAAGAAAGACAAAATTGTGAGACAGATTTATGGAAAAAAGAGAAAGAAAGAACCAGCTAATCAGAGGAGACACAGAGAGATGTTAAAGTTGCTCTAATTCTTACATTTGCCCATTTCAACTTTAAGAACTGATTGTTTAATTGCTACACCCTTGACAGGCGCCCCCATAATTAAATTAATTAATTAATTCATTCATTGTCTGAAACTGCTTTCAGTTCAGGGTCAAGGTGGGGCCGGTGCCTACCCGGAATCACTGGGCACAAGACGGGAACACACCCTGGAGGGGGCGCCAGTCCTTCACAGGGCAATACACACTCACACATTCACACCTATGGACACTTTTGAGTCACCAATACACTTACAAACGTGTGTTTTTCTGGACAGTGGAAGGAAACCCACACGGACACGGGGAGAACACACCAAACTCCCCACAGACAGTCACCAGGAGTAGAACTCGAACCCACAACCTCCAGGTCCCTGGAGCTGTGTGACTGCAACACTACCTGCTTTGCCACCATGCCACCCCCCATAATGAGATATTCAATGTTATTTAATTGTCAGTGGTTTAAATCTTGTAGCTGATGACTATATGAGACAAAGGGATAAAGCAGGTGGAAGAGGGAGAAAAGTAGGTGAGATATATATACGGAGCGAGTCAGGTAAAGATAGACCTGTAGATAATCATATTTTCTACACTAGCTCTATATTCTCTCGGCTCAACTGACCATACAGGAGCATTTTGTAGTTCAATGATTAGAGAATGCGGTCCACTTGTCACTCTGCATATGTTGTGTGCCACATTTCACCATGTTTTTAGTGGTCAGGACTCCCACAGGAGCAGTTATGATTTGGTGGACATTATTCTCAGTGCTGCAGTGACACTTACATGTTAGTGGTGTGTTAGTGTAGTGTGTGCTGTGCTGGTACGAGTGGATCAAATATCGCAGGTGTGCCTCAACAACTGTCAACAACTGACACCTATATCTACAAGGTGACCCAACGAGGTAGGTGTGTCTAATAGAGTGGACAGTAGGTGGACATGGTGTGTAAGGCCTCCAGCAGCCCTGCTGTGTCTGAACCAACACAGCACACACTAACCCACCTCTACCACAGCAGTGACACTGCAGCACTGAGAGTAATCCCTCAGCCAAATTATGCAACCTCTGTTGCGGTACTATGATGGTCCTGACTATTGAAAAAAAGGGTCAAAGGGGCAAAAAATGAATGCAGAGCAACAGAATTTGTTGAATTACAAAGTGTTGAGAAAATGGGCAGTGAGTGTAAACAGAAACATGGGTCTAGCGGAGATAGAAAGAAATAAGAGGGAGAGGGGCAAAGTAGGACAGAGAGTGAAGGAAAGAAAGAGTAGGAAAGAGGGACACTTTTTGCTTTGCCAATCTGTCATTTCCATCACCCATGACTGTCAGTGGGCAGTGGGAGGACGGAGAGTTTCCTCAAGCATGACATTACAATAATGCTTACACTGCATCATATAAAAGCTGCCCAACGTCCCGATACCGTCCATAAATTCTAAATGTAGTGTGTGAGGTTCTTCAATTCACAAGGCGTCTCCATCAGTGCATCAGAAAGGGAAGCGAAAGCTGATAATAAAAGAAAACGCACCACTCAGGCCTATTCCCACTTTCATTTCCAATGCCTTTATGGGCCCATGCAGTTACCGTAAGTGTTTATGTTTGCCTTTAAAACCCCACAACTATATAGTACTTTATCTGTCCCTCTGTACACAGGCTGGATTTGTTTGATTTGAAAACTCTCTGGGGACGAAAAAAAAGCTCCTAGAATCCCCCTTTGGATTTACGGCATCTTTGTTCTGTCCAGGATCAACCAGCACACTCCTGTGGAGTATCAACATCAAACACTTCAGAGGGGATAAATATTTTATCACTCAATCCCTTCTGAGGGGGGATCTTTTGTTTGAGCATCTCCTGTTGGTCCTGACGCACTTTAAAGATGACTGTAAACAAAACACAAAAAGATGCACTATGAGACAAGAGGAAAATAGACAACACACTGACAAAAATGATGTCTCAACAAGCAAAATTCAGCTTAAATATAATGGAGTTTTGAAATATTTTCATTTTGATATTATTGTAGGATTATTTAGCTCTCCTTTTCAGTTTTTGTTAGTTACTCATACTATTCTTTAATGTTCCTTGAATCCCATGTAGGCAGCCCAACAAAACTGATTTGATGGTTTTAATTCACATTTTGTGTGTTGGTGGGCTCCAGATCCCCAAACTATTTGGCAAATGCACTGAGATTAGAATGTTTAAGAAATACATTTAGAGAAATTGAAATAAAAACTGAAAAAAAAAGACCGAATTACAGACGAATTGCATTTTCCTGCTTAAAATTTTAATAGGGTGTTTTCAAATTCATTGTCTGTAACCGCTTATCCAGTTCAAGGTTGTGGTGGGTACAGAGCCTACCCGGAATCACTTGGGGCAAGGCAGGAACACACCCTGAACGGGGCGCCAGCCTTTCACAGGGCGACACACACTAACACATTCACTCTTGCGCTCACAACTATGGACCCTTTTGAGTAGCCAATCCATCTACAAACGTATGTTCTTGGACCGTGGGAGGAAACCATAGCACCCAGAGGAAACCCACGCAGACATGGGGAGAACACACTGAATTATACTGAATTACAAAAACACAACATTATTATGCAAATTATGAGGCCAGGATCCTGCTCCTTGATTCTGTGTCTTATTCATTCTGGAGCGTAGGTACATGTCCATGTATGTTTTTTTCTAACTGCATTTGTCTCCACATGTAAGCATTTCTATGACTTCCCGGGATTGAAAGCAATAAAGCAGCAGAGCCCCATCCCTGTCTACAGCATCCCTAGCAACAGCTGCTCCTACATCTGATGATTTTTCAAATTTCAAATACACATAGAATAACATTAATCTAAGCAGTTACAATTGTAAAGAAGAATCATTCAGGAACGTGACTGATTGCATCATTAAAATGAGCCAAATTATCACCCCTTGTAGTGTAACCACTTCATTTAATACATTTACTTAAAAGAAGCAAATAATGACTTGGAAAAATGTAATGATATAATCATATAACCAAACTAAAACAAGAATTATTTTTATATTTCACCTAGATTTACAATGATTTCACTTGCCATTACATCATTTTTTGTAGTGAAGGCATCTACGACAGAAGAAATGAGGTACACACTGCAGAGAGACGGATCTGCATTTGGGACAGAGAGCTGTTTCACTCTGTTGACCAACCCTCAGATATTAATTCATTTCTGCTTTCTTGATATTTCAATATTAGGTCAATTGTGACCTAAACATTGACCTAATATGCACCAGTACCCACTATTGATCATGCTTCATTTCAGTTATTCACTGCAGTATTGTCCCCACTGATGATAAAAGGGGGATATATAAAAGCAGATATTTTATGAAAGGAACAAGCATCTAAAATGATTCATAAATAATAAAAATGCTGATGTGAAATTAATTATTTTTGACAATAAAAGAAAATGTACTCAGGTCAATCAATGCACATTTTCCAAATGTTTTCTGGTCTTTTACAGTTACCGTAGTGTTTAAAGTAAAAAGGGAAAGTGTGTATATGATTTTCAATGTATCATTGTGAGGATGTACGTGTAGTTTCCACAGTGCTAATTAGCAGGACTATTTTTCCCTGCCAAATTAGACTTTAGCCTTTTTCAAGAATGCATCTTGGCTAAGCCTCATCTTTAGGATGAAGAGGAAAACTGTGTAAATCTGATGGTTTGCCGAACTATTTCTTTAAGAGTTCTCTGCAATATTTTTGTCAGTGCTTCTAGAAAGTGTCTTCAAAGTGACTGGACATATGATGGACAGACTGGAATGGCTAGAACTTTCTGTGTGAATGAATGTGTCTGAGAGAGAGAGAGAGAGAGAGAGTGAGAGAGAGAGAGAGAGAGAGAGAGAGAGAGAGAGAGAGAGAGAGATTGACAGCAGTGTGTTGGGATCTGCTGTTGACAGTGAGCCAATGTTTTCCCGCTATATCCCCAGCAGCTGGTCAGCTTCAATAAAACACCACATGTCCAAAAACACTGGGACAGAGGATGTGTCCAACTAAAACAGGCACCCACATGAAGGTGGGCTTTTAATTTAATGACATATGATTAACCTTTTCTTCTGACGTTCTCTCTATCCTTATTCACTGCAGTGTAAATGTATGTCTGTTCAATTACATGTCAATTTAATCACCCTCTCACTTCATCAGTGTCTTCTTCACTGCACACAGGGCACTGCTACACAGTCCTGCACTCCTCTGCAGTAGTGTAGCTGCTGATTACTTTCTCTCTCTCTCTCTCTCTCTCTCTCTCTCTCTCTCTCTCTCTCTCTCTCTCTCTCTCTCTCTCTCTCTGCTGCTGCCAGCAGCTCACAATGCAGCAAGGTGACTCAATGTTAACTTTCTCTCTGAGGATAGGCTGAGGCTGGGGTGGCTATGGTGAAATTCACTTCTCAATGAATGAACATTGCTCTGCAGTGGATAAATGTAGAGCCCTTCTCCTCTTTCTGTGAACCTGCCTCACATTCTCCATTTCTTTTAAAGAACAGAAGAATAGTTTAAGTTTGGCTCATGAATTGGAAGCAAAAGATCTGTATGACACATATGGGTGAACTTTTGTCACTTAACAGAGTCTGCTACGCCTCAAGAAATGCAACCTGAAACTTTCTTTCACAAGGATAAGGCCAAGCTCATTTCAGACGATCTAAAAGACAGTAGAAATAAGGGCTGTGGTCAGAGGAGTCCATGGTACAACTTGTTTTCATGAAAAAATTAACATTGTCTTTCAGTGCCAATGATGAAAGTGACCTGACTGTTGTCAGTGATAGGCGAAAAGCCAGCTGTCATTGCATGGGGTTACATAAGTGACCCCAAAATGGGTGACTTGCATATTGCCGCTGTCCAATAAAAAATATCTCCATTTTTGTCCATTTTTATTTTACTACATCATTGGAACGCACCAACTGTCCTACACACTCTATGAAAATGTCATGATGAATTGACCAATAGAAATACTCCAAAATTACTTGAAATGAAATATTTTTACATTGACATCCTTTGAAATGTAAGGTTTTTTCCTTCTGTAAATTTGCTATACTGGGAGATATGTTGGACGATTGGACAGCAATAAAGATTTTGAGCAGCTAAAGTCTGCCATACTGACCAAAACTTCCACTGTCCAAATTTTAACAACAGTATACTTATTTACCCAATGACTAAACAGGGTAATTATAAGGAAAGTTATTTTAATACATTGGCAACCTTGTCTCTGTGTGTTGCCATATTTTAAATGTGAAATTGTCAGTTAAACAAAGCTTTAGGAGAATTGACAAATCAGAGACTCTAGTTTAATTGCATTCTACAAACTATCACCTTCAGGAAAAGGGGATTTATACATTTAGATTAAGGGGAAGGTGTACATTGCTGAATTACACCTTTAATGTTATAAAATGACTTTTCCAAATCACTTGCTGTATTGTGCAATTACAAACTTCACGTCCAAGTTGTGCTGTTGATGATATCAATGTCATATAAGGAATTTCAAAATAGGCTATTATCCCATATATAATTTCAATTACACGTCCACTTCTTTGTCTAAAATTGGCCAATGTTCAAATGATATCAGAATTGTAACCTTTGCCAATAATTCATGTATTCATTACTGACCTATTAAAAGGATATGAATAGTGCTAATGGGTGCCATCTCATAATGGCCCATTATGGCTTTTTCAGCCCTGTTGTTGAATGTGTTCAATTAAGCAGTCAGAGCAGACATCTGCTTTATTTGGGACTGAGAGTATTGACGTGTAAAAGCTTTGAATAAAAATAAATGTTATAGAATCTGAATATGTGTAGCCATTGCTGGAAAGTATTGAATAAAACATATCTTCCACAAACGTGGGCAGTCTTCTAGCAAGGCAAGTACGCTGCTCAAAAATAGAATGTCCTTAAATTTATGCAGTAACTTCAAAAAGCTGAGGTGGCTAAATTGTATTCATGAGAGGCCTTGTTAGCATTTAGCAAGCACCAAAATTTTGGTGGACACTGGGTTTGTGCTGTGTGCTCTCCATGGCCAGGAGGCCAAGATATAGCTGGGAATTGCCTAGGGCTAATTTGTAAGGTAAAGTATATTTTTAAAATAAGCTAAAAATGACTTATTTTAGATGTCAAACATTCTAGTGTCCAGGAGCTGAACTCAGTAGTGAGAAATTTGAACTCTTCAATAGTGTCAAGTCTGCCCTCTTGTGGAGGTATATAACATTACACGTGTCTTAAACAAAATATCCATTATAATAGTCTCGTCCTTTTCTTCTTAAACTGCCAGCTGTTATAAAGGATATTGTGTAATAATATCTTATTAACTTAAAATACGAACTTAAAACATTTTAATAATTTATCATACATGTATCTTACATGTATTTAGGCTGTGTTTAGTTACGGTTGATTTTCAGTATGGATATAATAAAATATTTTGCAAATTCTACTTACTTACTAATATACCAACAGTCACAAGACGTTTCAAAGCTCGAAGAATGAAGACGTGCTTTGTGCCCTCAGCTAAGGACATGAGCTTTGGCTAATGTCTAAGAAGAAAATCACGGATACAATAACAGAAATTATTTTTCTCCAGTTTTTTACTGGACATATTCTCCATGATCAGGCAAGGATCTCTACCATCAAAGAGAAGCTGGGAATAGAGTCACTGCTCCTTCCCATCTGAGATGGATGCCTTCTGGTTGCATCTTGCTGGAGGTATTAAAAGGGGAGAAATCCCTGGGGTAGATCCAGGGATTACTAAATGGATTATTCCCAGTTGGCCTGGGAATGCTTGGGGATCCCCCAGAAAGAGCTGAGAGATGAGATGAGATGCGTTGTAAGACTCCACATTACTGATTAATGCTTAAGATATTGCTTATTACATCCAAAGGGCAGCCGGCAGCAAGATCACAATCTAACATTTCCCAGAAACTGTTGATATAATTAGAACACTTTAGGTGGATAAATCTGAGAAATTAGTTTTTCCAGACAACGCCTTGTCTGGTCTTATAGATTTGGATCTGGATTTTGTAATCCAGCCTAAACTTTTTTCTGGAGCAAATGCCACAATTGGGCATTTCAACACGATGTAAATATCTGTAACACATTTAACACCAAATCTTTATCATTTAAAGCCAATTCCGTAATCTTTATTTCACCTTGTGGAGCAGAGAATGTGGAGGACACATTTTGAATAAAATTTACTAGAACAAAAGGCAACTTAATCCATACTATCATTACACATTGTAAAAAGCTGTTTTTACGTATCCATTCATGTTCTCCCCGTGTCCGCGTGGGTTTCCTCTGGGTTCTCCGGTTTCCTCCCACAGTCCAAAAACACATGTTGGTTGGTGGATTGTTGATAAAAGTGTCCATAGGTGTGAATGTGTGTGTGTGTGTGTGTTGCCCTGTGAAGGACTGGCGCCCCCTCCAGGGTGTATTCCCGCCTTGCACCCAATGATTCCAGGTAGGCTCTGGACCCCCGCGACCTTGAACTGGATAAGGGTTACAGATAATGAATGAATGAAAAAATTTAAGGTTTGACACAGTTGTTACATTTTAAATTGTAATGAAAATACAATTACTCTTTTATTAATATTTGTTCTGTAAAAATTTGTTTGACTCGTTATCCTAGAATTTTTACAAAAAAAAATCTTATTAGCCATAAGCATTTCTATACGTGTTTCATTGTCTGTCACGTTGGGTCCGGAACCCTTCTGGAATCACTGGGCGCAATGAGGGAAAACACCCTGGAGGGGGCGCCAGTCCATCACAGTGCAACTCACTCACACCTATGGAAATTTTAACAAGCAACTTGTTTTTGGACCATGGGAGGAAACCAGAGCACACGAAGGTAACCCACGCAGACCTTGAATACACGTGGGAACACAAAGTCCTCACAATATGCTCTGGAATGATCTTTAAGTGATTTTTTAACTATATTTTTTGCTCATATTCCATTTTTTTCCTTCATTGTATTGTGATGAGTCCCTAACCTTTTAAAGTGTTGATTATTTATAGACCAAAGGAATCAAACAGCAGTTCCTTGGCTAATTCACAACACCAAAACATTTTTTGTAAAGTTTGGACTGCATTGAGCCTATATTAGGGAGGTCGTTGAATGATTAGTTCCGGTTCACAAACACCACTGCAACTAGGGCTGGGCAATGTAATAATAATACGGTATACAATTGTATTTAAAAAAGTGGACAGTATCTCAAAATGAGGGTGGTATTCATGCCATGTGAGTGGTGTGTCAAATTTTTGTTGGGTCTTTTTAAAGTTAGCTAAAATGTTCATGTTCATTTAAGAGCCACAAGGAGGGGACACCGTTTGAGCTCAATGACTGCTGTCAGTCTGAAAACGGGTGGAGAAAAACACAAGCCCAGTAGCCCACTGCACTTTAGCACTGAGTTTGGGTTGAGGAAAGAAAGCTGTAAACAGACAAAAATTTTCAGATGTTTTGAGCCTTAATTAGCTTAAAAATCTGCTGTGATGTGCTAAACCACAAGTGCCTGTTTGCACCAGCTGTACCTCTGAACAGTGTATACCATCTTTTCATTTTTCACCCCCAAATATTCTTATCCTTCAGCACTAGTTGCCGAAATTTGAACTCTCAGAGATTATCGTCGACTTGTCTTGTTGTCCCTAACTCTAGCTCATGTCCATCACCCTAGACCAGGATTTCTCAACCCTGTTTCAACTGATCAGTTCATGAAAACTTTGCAGTGTGTTAAAAGTGGGAAGCCATCTATAAGACCAATGTTGGTCTTATAGATGGTTTCCCACCTTTAACACACTGCAAAGTTTTCATGACTGCTCTAAAGAAAATAGGACATTTACATTTAGCATCTGGCATGATCATAGGTTCTGTTGCATCAAAGCATCACATTAGTGTTATACAAGTTGTATGCAGTTGCATGCGTGTGCCCTATTAGCAAGACTACAGATGTTGTTCATATTTGTGCGACACTGATTAAAAACGTTTGTATCCAGACTACCTATTAGTTACTTTTCCAGTACGTCATTGTTCATGTCAACGTGTTCATTTTTTAGCTATTCACCATGGTATATTCAGATGTTAATAATTTGATAGTTTCTGCCATTACTACTCATTTGATATTATGCACCACTTCATTTCTGAATGACCTTCAACATGCATTATTATTTAGAAAAATATAAGTCCAAATTAACCCAAAACAAAAACACCACAACTATTCATTCAAATTCTTTATTTTGTCCAAAAAAAACTTGATATATTTATGCCACCAGTGCAGAAGCTGTGGAGGATTCACTGTGGAGAAAAAAATGGTTTGCATTAGACTGAGAAAATAACTTTACATTACATCCTCTAAATGAATACTTTGTTTGAAGGGGACTGGCAGCACTGGCACCAAAGAGCCAAACTGCTAATTTACCTCCACTGTTAATCTAGCACATTAGAAATATCTCAGTTCTTATAGATAAAGAACAGGACAATGAAATGTGCAATAAATCTATCCAGCAGGTGTCAAACAACTTTACATTACTACAGCCTGAATGCTGCCACAATTTATACTTACTACTTCCAGTTGGGGGCAAGTACTCTCTTGGTCTTGTAGTAGCGGGCAAGCCTGTGGATCCTGCTCTCAACAAGAATCAGACGGAACTTGGCATCCTTGTCCTGCAAACAAGTTCCACAGGAATATAAGCATTATATACCAGTTATTTCTGTGAATTAGGGTACCGTCTACAGAACAGCTCAAAGCCTTCAAGAACACCTGGACATATATTAGAACATTACTGTCCAGATGTCCTTACTAACCATGGCATTTAAGCACATGCCACCAGAAATATCCAAAACAAACCTGCTTATATTACATGCACCTCATTAACAATTGTGCCATATATTTGTTTTTCATCTATATTACAATATTTACCTTTCTGTTCCTCTCCAAATGCTTCCTCACAGCAACAGCCTTCTTGATAAGGTGGTACAGATCCTCAGGCAAATCAGGGGCCAGGCCCTTGGATTTCAGGATCCTGAGGATCTTGTTGCCAGTGACAAAACGCACTTGCGCCACACCATGAGAATCCCTCAAAATCACACCTAAAGCAGACCAGATAAGAGAACATCAACTAAAACAGTAGTTGCTTAAAAATGTACATGTATAGTATAGGCAATGGAAAAAAAATGTTTAACAAGTATTTCAACCCAATATTCAATTATGTTAGAGAATATTTTAGTAATGCTGGGCTACATTATCTACATTTTGTTTCTTCTACTATGAATTCTGATCAAGGCTAGCATTACAGAGCACCAGTTTCTACATATTATAAACACTACTGCCATTAGTACAAATATTGGCAGATACACACAAGACAACACTGGACACTTGCATCAACCAACAACGCCCACGTTAAGGCATTCCTAGGTTTAATTCAAAACAAAAAAACAGAAAAATACGCTTCAATTGCAATAATAGGCTGCCACATGAGGGTTACAAACCCTGAAACATAAATAATTTACTTCAATGTGCCAAGACTATCTCAAAACATGTGAACAAACAAATTTAACTACATACCAATCTGTGAGGGAGTCAGACCTTTCTTGGCCAGTTTGAAGATCTGCTCTTTGACATCATCTGATGTCAGCTTCAGCCACTAAGCAACAAAAAGGAAATACAACATTTAGGACATGCACTGTGTATTTAAAAAAAAAGGAGAATCACGGCAAGTAAGGAAAGCCTCCACTTACGGTTGGGACACTGCGCCTGTATGGGAGTGCCGACTGGGACAGGCCCTTACTGAAACAAAAATTTAACTACAATTAATACAACATAGGACACCAGTAATTATTATATTGTTATACACATTGTCTTTATTTATTCAGATACTGTCATAGTATGACTTAAAATGAGGCATACATTTTGCTAAAAAAAAAAAAAAAAATCTGTCTCAGAGTTTACTTATCCTTTGGAGAATAACACTTCAATAATGTCTTAAATACTCTTATAGACATTGAGGGGTCTGACAAACATCCCATTCTAAACAGATCACTGTTTTTTCCCCCTTTTAAACAGTGGTGGGGAGAGGAACCTCTGATTCCAGGGTGCTTTAGTCAACAAAGCAGGATTTCTCAGTTTAACTAGATTATTTAAGCCCTGGCTCAACTGTGTCAAACAGGCAAAAAAGAAAAAAAGAAAAAGAAAAAAGACAGACATACCTACAGGACATTTCTGTTATCTGGCTAATCGAAATCCTTTCTGAAATAGTCCCTAAACGCTTAGTTATGGTTACTGCATTTCAAAAATGACATACATAGTTGTTGTTTTACGGTAACTTTGACATGTTCTTGCCTAAAATGTCCATAAAAATCCATGCAGGTGTAGTAAAAATGGCATTTAAGCACATGCCAAGTCAGATTACCCATTGGTGCATCATTTTCAAAATTACCAGGTCAGTAAGGTTCTCTAATACGAAGACATCTAATACTTCCAATAAAACTACCGTTATATATATAAAACTGACACACTGAGCAAACGCGTTTAAATTTTTATGCTATATAAAATTAATTTCTCACTTAATATTACATAAAAAAGTAGATTTAAATTCAGTCGTTGAAGGATTTAGTTTTAATATATCTAAAAAGAAGACATTCATGGACGTTAAAAGTCTATTTTTTTGCTCGAAATATCTAGTCCACCTTAAAATGTACAATACAATACCGCACGTTTTAAGGTGGAAATTAATTTTACACTTGAACTCCGGGACTCTCCGGCTACACGCACTAGACAGCATTAGATATGGAATACAGAAACATTGAAGAGGCAAACTAAGCTAAAAGTACACTGAATATTAGAACTAAATCGACATTATTCAGCACTAGACAAATGTTCATTCGCTGCGCTAAAGCGCGGCCATGACGCCTGCTGAACTGCCGCTTCGTGTGGCCACACTCTCACTTAAAACTCGCCTTTATTCACCGACTTTTAGCACCTTCTTATACTACACACACAGCTTAAAAAATGCCCAGTGCTTGGTAGAAACCGTATTTCGCCATTTTTATGAGCTTTATTAGCGTTTGACTGTAGAATGAACACGTACCCGGGAGCGTGCATGCGACCCATGATGGCGTTCAGGGAAAGAGAGAGAAAGAGAGAGGGAGGGTCTGAACAAGTAGCGCTCAGAGGAAATGACATTCACACAGAAAAATAAAAGTCCCAGCCCTGATCTGTTTATTTTGTGTGGGTTTTTTTTCTTTCTTTCTATATTATTTTTACACCACAACTTCATATAAGCATAAATCTCAGAGAACACCGTGTTTGACTCTTGACAGATTTCAACTCGTTCTCCTGATCACTCCTCTTCGTTTTAAATAATAATAATAATCAGGCCTTCTGCTCTAAAATGTTTTTAAATGTTTTTGAAATTATATTTAGCTAATTTAAAATGTATTATAGGCAATTATTCGGATGGGGCGTTATGTTGGCATATTGATATTCATATTTGAATGATTTTATTCATTTAGTAACATCTACAAATACATCGTTTCATCGTTTATAATAATAATATTTTTGTGTATACTTCTATTTCTAGATACTTCTAAAGTAGATAGTTTCTAGATACTACTAAATCAGCAGCTACAAAAATACACATGAACAAAATATACATTATACGATTATACATTTTGTAAAAAACAAACAAACAAATAAACACAAATATATATTATGAATTCAGAATATACTTACACACTCACATTATTAGATATAAATTTAAAAATATGTATATATTTAAATATTTAATTAATTAAAGTGTAATTAAGCTCAGACATAAATTACGACAACGAGAAGATCTTTACAATTTTATATAATAAATAAATAAAAATACATTTGTAACAAATGTATAAAGCATTTTATGCGATCTGTAATTTTTATATATTGACGATATCAGGAAAGAGAGCGTTTGGAGATCAGAGGAATTGCAGGAACGCTGCTAGTCTGGATTCAGAGTCGTACTGGCGCCCTCTAGCGTTTCTGATTGAGACAGCATATAACGGTCTGGTTTTCTTATACCCAATATTCCTTTCGGACAAAATTGATCCCTGTCAGAGCTCACCGGAGCCGCGATGATTGTCTGTTTTTGTGTATTTATAAATATAAAGAGCGAATGGCGATGTTAAAGCGTATCGTTGCTCAGTGATTGCATTGACTTCAAGCAACCGGTAGATGTCGCTATGAAAAACTTAGCTCCAGTATCTCATATGTTTTTCAGTGCGCTGGCTGGTGAAATCATAAATCCAGAGCCAGTGTAGCTCCTCTCCCGAAGCACAGTGCAGTACGAGAAACTAAACTCCAGCGGTAATGAAACACCGACTGCGAGGAAGCAGAACATATTCAAGATAGCGCGTCGGTAAAGAGATAGACACACAACGTAAGTGTAAAATGCCGTGTTTGTGTCATTAGGGTTTCCGTTCGCTGCCTTGATAGCCAGAGTTTAATTCAGGGCTGAAGTGAGTTTCTTTTTCAGCCGCCGTCATTCTCTATAAAATCATAGTTAGCTAATGCGCGGCAGTGGCTGTTAAAACTATCAGCTGGGGCGTTCTTTGCCACCGGTTCAGCAGATACAGAGCTTGAGCTAGAACCTGTTTGCGTGTCAAAAGACAATTGGCTAAAAGTCCAAACCTTTTGAGGAACAATATTAGCCAATTGTATGTCATCAGAAGCCATTCAAGTGACACGTAGCCTTAGGTTACTCACTATAGGGTAAGTTATTTAGCGTTTACTGTTAAAAAAACAAAAAACAAAGGAGCTACCGTTACACACGGCCTTTAAACAAGAAAATGACACCTTGTCTAGTCGAGTTGTGATGATACGAGTGTCTACACGGTCTAACGTTACTGTCTTAGGAGGCTGTAGTAGCCATTACGCTGTGACCTATCTTGCGCACTTGAAGCAGTTGGAGATGCGCCCGCTGTTAACGTCCAACCCGGCTTTTAATTTGTGGCTTTTGTGTGTCTTTTTCCAGATGTCTTGGACAAAGGGATGGATCACCAGCTGCCTTGTGCTTGCCAGCCTGCTGTTCAGTTCAGAGGCCGTGCCAATAAGTGTAGATAAGACTAAAGTAAAAATACCAGAGGAAACTGTACAGGAGCCACCTCAAAATGTGGTAAGTAAAGTCCACTTTATGAGTTCTTATTTTGTGCCATTCAATTTACCAGCTCTAGACGCACCAATAAATGTATATGGAACATGAGTAGTAACAGTGGTAATGAAAACTCAGCAGAACGTCCTATCATTATAGCCTACATTGCTTATATGGCAAGAAATCTCACCGTGAGACTGTTTTCACAGCACAAAGCAGCTGTTCAGTTTACACACATTTTAGAAATGTGTTCATATTTCATATTTACTAGAGGCTAAATCTGAGGCTGTGTAAATCAGTACGTGTATCATGTGTTTTTGCTTGACATCACCTTCAATTGCCGAAGATACATTCCAGTATTCAAGCACACAAAAAAGTCAAAGCACCCACATTTTGCTCTTAATCTGCCCCAAAATAATGAGGCTGCATCCATTTGTGACTTGCTGAACCAACTGAAAGTCCCACCATTGGCTGCAACAGCTCGAATGTTTTTTTAGAAGGGAACTTGTCAAGAACATTCACTTTAAGATGGTCCTTACACATTTTTTGTGTTCTTGACATAGAGACGCAACATGATGAGAAACAGTGCCACGGTGTTATATTTGCTGACGTATCTGCATTGATTACCAAAATAATGACTCCCATGATCACAATGACAGGGGTGGGGACTTTATGAGCTTAGAAGTTGATGTATACTCTGTGATGTCAGAACAGTACATTGTTTGAGAAGTAAATAGCAGAATTCGTAATTGAGAATTCACAATCCATGAGCAAGAGTGTTGTCATTTATTTGAACAGTTTTAAAAATAAGTTTGTAAGAAGAATATTTCAGTATTTAAGCATTTCTTTTGTGTTCTATATTCATAAATGATCATAACCAAATCTTCCCCAGTTTTGAGTCTCATATCTCCATTTGTGTCAAAAAAGCTTCTAAATTTGGCCCTGATTTGACCCTGATTTAACATTATGGCAGCATTTAGTTATTAACCAGCTGTGTCCAAATTGTAGGCTGCAGTCTCAGAAGGACAAGTCCTTAGTAGGGCAGTCCTTCGAAAACTCCTCTGACAGATGTCTCACATGGAACAATGTAAAGAGGCTATCTGGTGGCATCTCCACATCTTGCAGCTGCACGACAAGGAGTAATTCCAAAGAGAGCATTTGTACATTTGTAAAACACAGAAACATATCTCTTATATGTATAAGACAAACTCCAATCAAAGACTTTGGTTACTACAGAGTATAGTGTGTTTTTATTCTGTCTGTACTGTACATGTTCAGTGAATTCTGGGTAGACGTAGGGTGCGAAGTATGCATAGGGATCTTCCCCCAATCCCTCTGTCACTTTCAGTGACATAACAAATGTGAAATAAGACTTCTGAGGCTGCAGCCTAGACTTTGGAACACAGGTATTATCTCCTGAACAGGTGATTGGCACATGGAAGTCATCTAACCTTCCCAAAGAATAAAATAAGGACTCTAACTGTTACAAGGGCATTAACAATTATACTCGTATTTTTTTTCTATATTCAAAATGTTTTTCAGAATACAGCTATATGAACCCCAGTATTATGAATCAAATCTGAGTTTAGTCTGATAATATAGTTACATTTCTATAAAATAACTATATTAATTTGGTTATTTCATGCTTAAATCGTCTAATTTCTTTTCCCACTTCCAAACTTATAAAGGACACTGGACTACACTATGATCGCTATCTCAGGGAAGTTATTGACTTTCTTGAAAAAGACCAGCATTTTAGAGAAAAGCTGCACAATACAGACATGGAGGATATAAAGGTAAAATTAGAGTCTGTATGTTTATATTTTTCTTAGTAAAACGCTAAAAGAAATTGTTAGTCTTAATGTGTTATTATTTGATTCCAGCAAGGGAAGCTGGCTAAAGAACTGGATTTTGTCAGCCACCATGTCAGGACTAAGCTGGATGAATTGAAAAGGCAGGAGGTGAGCCGGCTAAGGACGTTGATTAAAGCTAAGCAAGACATTGAAGGAGGCAATGGTAAGTAAACTGACAACAGAAAACAGGAATCACAGATTATTCTCTCTTGCTCTCTTGACTCACTCCTCTCTCTCTTACTTCAGTTTTTAACTTCCGTTTTTATCCAAATTATTTTTAAGTCAAACCCACTCTCTCTGTATGTTGTAATAAAACCATGTGTATTCGGTTTACCATAGACCACTTTATTTCCTTTTTCTTGACTGAAAATTACTATGTTTCTTAACACTTCCATGTACCTCAGGGGCATCACCAGCAATTTATGAATAAGTGGTCAAAGCTTTTACTAGGGGCCTCTTTTTAGCGTATACTCACCAGGGGAATTCATTAATGTTGGCCCTAAAAAGGGTCTTTATTTAAAT
Source organism: Hoplias malabaricus (assembly GCF_029633855.1). Lineage (NCBI taxonomy): Eukaryota > Metazoa > Chordata > Actinopteri > Characiformes > Erythrinidae > Hoplias > Hoplias malabaricus. Next base: position 9,656,668 of record NC_089815.1, on the reverse strand, counting down.
ATGCTTTTTAAAATGCTAGTCTGGTGAAACAGGTGTAGAGATACCTCTGGTTTACCATATAGAATCTATGAAGGAATAGTTCTTTTATGTCTAACATTGCAAGAAAATGGACAAACTTGATTTCAAACAGAGTTAAAAATGATCTTTCATTCTCCTCAGATGTGGCTGTGGACCACCAGGCATTACTGAAGCAGTTTGAGTACCTGAACCATATGAATCCTCACACGTTTGAGGTTGAGGATCTAGACAGACTCATCAAATCAGTATGTACTCCTTTGCACTTTCCAAAATCTTGCATGTATAAATACGTTTCTCTAGCTTATGTTGTCTAGAGAATGTAGTAGTTTTTGGTTAGTTTCAGCTTATTAGCTTAGCTCATAACTTATCGGTTTATCATCTAACACCAAACACCACTGATTGCCCTCAAAGAATGGAAATATTCATGAATGATTCATGAATGACTCTTTCATAAATACACTCCCCTGTGTGCTAATACATATTTGTGCAACACCAGTAATGTCAGCTAAAAGCATAAGCTCCAAATCTTGCCCCACGATTAAAAATGTATCTATTCAGTAACCATTACAGATATTCAAATATAATAATTAGATGTGAAGCACATTCCTAACATAGACTAAATCTCTGTTTACACCCGCGCATATACTTTATACATTATAAAATAAAACATCTTTGTAAATAACAACTTCAGTATTAATGCATTTAAAAATGTCAGATTTTGGTGAAAAGTTGGAGATTTGAGTAAGCTCACTATTTGTAGGGTATTTATAGGAACTCAATGAGGGAACAGAAATGTAATGAATAGAATATCAGCAACTCCAACAGATGTTATACCTTTTTGTGAGATTATCCATGTTTTGTACAGGCTACAAATGATTTGGAGAATTTTGACAAGGAGCGCCATGAGGAGTTTAAGAGATATGAAATGATGAAAGAGCACGAGCGGCGAGAACACCTGAAGACACTGGACGAGGTGAACAGGAGAAAGGAGGAGGAACACTATGAAGAGATGAAGAAGAAGCATGCTGATCACCCCAAAGTCAATCATCCAGTAAGTGGCACACCCTTAACATGAATGTTTTTTTTTTATTATTCTATTACAAATCTTAACTTAAATTATAACTTAATTATAAAGCATGTTTCTAACTTAATATTAACTTAACCATGCATATATTTATGTAATAATATTTTAATAGGAGGTTGACCTTGGCAAATGGTAACAGCGTAATCTGAAGGATTATGATTCAGTAAATGGTATAAAAATCTTTAAAACAAATGACTGATAGCTGCTATGAAGTTAATATGGAAGTTATGTAGTTTTGAGATTAAGGAGGTGAAGTGTAGGCCCACATATTATTTAAAGAGAATGTCCTTGTGTATGATATTGTTTGATAGTCGGGTGTGCTTGATTTGCAGGGCAGTCAGAATCAACTGAAAGAAGTCTGGGAGGAGGCAGATGGTCTTGACCCTGAAGATTTTGACCCAAAAACTTTCTTCAATCTTCATGGTGAGATATTCACTTAACATACCAAGATCCATGCAGGCTACACTTAGAGGCTTTCAGTCTTAAAAATATTTAAATGAATATGTTAATAGTTATTTAATACTCTGTAGTGCAGCATTGTGTCCGACAGCCTCATCTGAGAGAATTCCTGATTGTTTTTTTTTTATTTTTTGGCCATCAACTTTTTCTCACTTCAGTGCTCACTTCAAACATCATGTAATACAGAACAGAAACACTCCATACAGTGGTAAAGACATTCACTGATAAACCATGGATGCAGAGGCTAATAAATATAATGTGTTATTTGAGCGACCTGGCATCTATCTGTGGCAGTTAGGGGAAAAAAAAGGAGAAATCTCAAAGTCTGTTTTAATTTCTCTGTGTCAGATGTGCTTCTAGTTCTTCCAAAATTTCATACCACCTTGAAAATACATGATTATCAGATGGGGGCTTTTGTAGTATTTAAACCAGGAAACCACACTCTAGACCATTGTGGCACTGCTAAGGTGGAAAATGTCACCCAAAGTAGTGATGGTTATCTTTTATTTTGATTGGCGTGTTCAACTAGCCCTGATGATTAAATAGCAGTTATTCCTTGTGCATGTGTAAACAGATACCAACGGAGATGGCTTCTTTGATGAGCAAGAATTGGAGGCCCTGTTTACTAAAGAGGTAGAACATTGCTTTTAAACTTAATAATGCATGAATTCCTCAAAGTGAACATGATTTTAATAGGCAATGCATTTGTGTCTACAGCTAGAGAAGATCTATGATCCCACTAATGAGGAGGATGATATGGTGGAGATGGAGGAAGAGAGGCTGCGTATGAGAGAGCATGTCATGAATGAGGTAATATCGCAAGCCAGGACTCAGTGTTGTTTTTAAATCTTAGCATACTTCTCTGAGAATATTTTCTTACCTTGTGTGTATTGCCACAATACACATATACATATACATACATAAAATGGGTTATAAGTAAGATTTATGGGACTTTAGAAAATGTCTTTGAGAAACCTAGGCCCAAACATGGGCAGCACACTTACTGAAGTCTCATTTCTTTCATGATACAGGTTGATACCAACAAGGACAGACTAGTGTCTTTAGAGGAGTTCTTGATTGCTACAAAGAAAAAAGAATTTCTGGAACCAGATAGCTGGGAGGTTTGTGTAATAATTTTTCAGTCTGATTTCATGATTCAGTGGTGATAGAACACTTTGAACACTTTCCTAATGTGTGTGGTCAGACTCTAGAGCAAAACCAGGCTTACACGGAGGATGAGATGCGGGAGTTTGAGGAGCACCTAGCCAAGCAGGAGGAGGATCTGAATATGAAAGCAGCTGATCTGCAGAAGCAGCGCGAAGAGCTGGAGAAACAACAGGAGCAGCTCAATGCACAGAAAGTAGAACTCCAACAGGTAAGTAATCACATGCTTGTGGTCCTAGAGGCCTTGTGTGTAGCACCAATTTAATTCTTAGACACACCCACTGAACCTGCCAGTTGAGAAGTCACCAAACTCTGCTGGTCACTGGAGTGGTGTAACCCATGTCTATGTTATAGATTCTAGCACAAATACAAAATGGTTAAAATTAAATTCTTTTAAGAGAAAATTGGAGATCATTGAAATTCTGCATTAATCAGTGTGTTGGATATCAACAAACTTGTAATGCTGTGTTCTATAGAACCTTCTCAGCTATTTTTTGAGATGATAAAAAGTCTTGAAATATGTCTACAGTGTCAATATAGCTATTTTATATACTATACAGTGAACCTGCTCCTACTAAATATTTTTTTATTTAATATTGATAATTGTAAAATAGTGGTAACCACTACTGAAGGCCTGCATGCCAAGAGCCATGAGTAAATTGCAAGTTGTGTGCTCTGAAAAGTATATAAAAAAAAAAATCGTCCCATCACCCATGTTTTAAACAATTCAGACTTGTATTTTGTGTAATATACAATTCACACAAGACCACATTAAATGATATTGTTTACCCCCTAACCAACTATAAATGTGAAAAATAAGTATTCAGAATAAATACCTGTGTTTGTCCTTCATGATCAGGCTGTAGAGCACATGGAACGTTTAAAAAAGGCAGAACCTCCACCTGAAGTTCACGGTGAGTCCTGCTTTCTATTCTGAAGCAGTTTTAGCTAGAGTGAGCCTTTAATATCAGTACAGTACTTAGAAATCTATAATTTGAATCAAGTTAATGCGTATAATTACACGTTTACTGGGCCATGTGAATGCAAGTGTATTAACTAAATTCCTCAACATTGTGTTACAGTTGAAGGGAATGCAGTTCCTGAAGCAGCCCATCATGACCAGGCCCTATCCCCAGAGCACCAGCCAACTCCTCCAGATCACCAGGGAAACCCAGAAGCTCAAAATGAAATACCCCAGCAAGATCTAAGTCAAGGCCACCCAAACCAGTCTGAAGATGGTCAGCCAATGCTCCATGATGACCCCAACGCAGTCCATGGTGCTGCATAGGTGCCCTAGACCATAGACAGGTAGTGTGGGTTTTGACTGTGTAGATTAAGATGACTGCCACCACACTTAGAGACACGAACCGTTCCTACCTCGTCTACAGCGTCTGGAGTCAACAAAGAATAGCCAGAGTCCACCTGTGATCTAAAGATTGCTCGGTTCGAGAGACTGCTGCGTTCACAATTGTTATAATCAATGCTACGTTCTTTTAATAGGTTCAATTTGTAATATTTTTTCCACATGTGGTTGATATTATTTGGCCCATAATTATTGAATGGTGTGTGTGTGTATGATTTGCTTTGCACATTTATTTTTAAGTAATATGAGCTACTGTAAAAACGGATGGGAAAAAAATGTGGTAAATATAATAGGTAATATTTTACATGGTGAGATCATGTCATTCTTTGTTTTTCCTTTACGTTAAGACTATCCTGGGAATTGCAGGTCAGTGCAGCTTTTAAGTAAAATGAAAATGCAAGCTTGCAGTGAAGAACCTAAAGTACAAAATCCAGGTGTTTTAATAAACAAATCAATTTCGGACAAGCTTTTTTAATTGTTTTTATATGTACTGATTTTTAAAATTTTTGCCAGCTTTTAGTGGTTTTTAAAAAGGGCTAAATTTCCAGCTATAGCTCAGATCTTTATCTGAAATTGATGACTATAACTGGGCATTTCTCATGCCATTTTAAGTCTAATCTGTTTTCAGGAAACTAGCCCATGTAAGTATTAAGTGATCAGGATGCCAGAAATTGAACAGGGAAATTTATAAATCGCAGAAAATAAGACCGTCAATTTTTGCCTTTTCCATTTAAATCTTTCATTATGAAGACTGTGGGCCAGTTTTCTGTACAGATTGACAACTCATAGATTTCCATGTGCAATGTAGTGCAAGACAATTTAATGAAGTTGAGTGGACTTTCACCACTGGCAGCATAATTTAATCCAAAAAACAAGATTAATTTGTGTCTGGAAACTGTCCCATAAACAATTCTCAGATTAGAGACTGAAGGATACCAACACATGCAAACTGTACTCCTGTTAGGCTGTTTACAATTCAGTGTTGCCAAGAAATGCAGAATATAAGTTCCAGTTATTATAGCTCGTCTGCTGTGTAGAGGAGCAACATCAAATCTCTTGTATTCAAGCCATTTACATTATGCGCCCATTGCAAGGTGTATCATAGTATTTGAGTGTTTGCACAAAATGAGTAATTTATCATTTTTATCCACTGTTTACATTCAAATTTGCGTGCTGTTTTGAAGATATTAAAGTGGTTGAGGCATTCCACTGATGATCTTTTGCAGACCTTCTTAATCCACAATACATAAATTAAAACGGTACATTTCAAGTGCATTACTTAGTAATCATGTGATTAACCACAATTAACACAGCTACTCAAAGAAATTTAATTCTATGAAGCACTCATACTGTCACATTCATTACGATGCAGATTTTCCCATAAACTAGATAAGGGGAAAAAAAAAATTACAATACAGTACTTTGTTAATCCTTCACATTTGTTTGAACATTTCCTTTGGCTGCGTTCAATGCATCCTTGTCTAACCTGGTCCGATTCAAAATAAGAAGCCCATACAAGCAAAGGCACAATGTTCCTGCGTATAAGTTTTAAGGCTATGCAACAGCATGTACTTGAGGGAAAGCTTTAAAACATACAGAGCTACAAGTGGTATGGCTTCGTTATCATTGTCTATGTCCGACATCTTTGTCCTTACTTGCTACATGGATTAAAAAAGCTCAAGTTGTGTCCAGGGTGTCACAGGTGGAGAGATTAAGTGTGTGATTAGAGACTGAGGTGGGATGGGTTGGGGTTAGCTGCTCTGTTGCACAGCCATGTGGCCCATCCCTCGGTTTGGCCTGTATTGTCCCCCTCGTCCTGTAACCCAAACAAACAAGACAGTTACTTCCATCATGACCACACAGTGAAAGATTTCACTTCTCAATTATGCAAGCCAGCCTTCACAAATTACATGCACAGAATTTGAGGGTCTTGAATGAAATGCCACTCACCTGTGTAACCAACTAACACTGCAAACAGGACCAGAATGAAGCCCGAGTACTCAGTTAAATAGCCTAAAAATGAACTTTTATTTGAAAATGTGTATCAAATTAAAGTGTGTGTGACAAAACAGGTTACTATTAATTCCTATTGAAACATGTTCTCTGTGGAACGACAATTTGCATTTATGCTGATCCTTTATGACAAAAGCAACACTTATTCACTCACTGAAATGTATGTCTTCCCAGTTGCTGGATTTAAAATTAACTTAAAATATTGTAAAGCACACCGTTTGGGGGGGGGGGGGGGGATGTATGAAGCAATCAAGCTGACTCAAGTTAGATAAAGTGCATCCTCAGGCCAAATGAAGCCGAAAAGAAAATTCATCTGTTGAAGGAATTAGCAGAATTGTGGTAGTGTGTAATTTCCCCATACCAAGAGCAAATGTAAACATTTTAGCCATTGGGTTACCACAACCTCCAAAATACCACACACTCAGGACAGTCCTATTAACCTGGCTGGAAAGCAGGACACAATACATAGAGCAAAAGGACAAGAAAGCAAAGCTTTGGGAAAACTGACGGCTAAGCCAGGCAATCAACTGCTCTCCATCAGAGCTTCTGTAGCAAAGCCAGACAACTGACCACCCCACTTCAAGAAACTGAGCGAGTTCCAATGGCAGGTCTAAGGATTTGAGCATGAAAAGCAAAAAGTAGCAGCAGACAAGCAGGTAACGCAACACAACTTTATTGAAACATTCTCTCAAGGAGCGACATAAGCATACAAAGGCCAGGGCTGCAGGTAGATTCTTAAAAATGAAATGGAGGGGAAAGAGGAACAGGTCGCAAATAATGTATATTCCAAACACTCCCATGGATTAAACCAACAGTGGCAGGTATTTTTTTGCATTTTATTTTATACAAAAAATAAATTAATGAAAATCTTTCAAGTTTACAGGAATATCTATTTGCTTTTAAACACAACCTTGCTAAAAAAATTACAACACTGACAGTTCCAGCTCTGCATGTGTCTCCTTAAAATGTGTAAGTATATTAAATCCGCTAAAAAGTGGGCTTACTTTGACCAATAAGCCAAAAGGGAATGAGGGAAGAAAAAAAATAATAATTAAAAAAAATAAAATAAAATGCAAGAGTAAAAATGGGCAGGGGCTAACACTCATTAACTGAATGTTCAAATTGGCCAAAGACACTCGTCTTCTCAAAACTTTTATGATCGCATCACTTGAGCATTACCTCGAGAGCTACCTCGAGGTCCCTGGGCAGCTCCTCTCTTGAAATTCTGCTGATATCCTTCCTGTTAAGTGAAGTGGGGAAAAAAAAAGATTCAAACAGCTAAAAATCCTTGGATGAACAACTTTAATGACAGTATGATCAATAAAAGAAAGGTGTTTTGATTAACTCTGTATGTTCACACCAAGTATCTAAAAGGATTGCAACAGATATATACAGAAAATGACAGCTTATAAGACATTAAAACTAAACACGTGTCCATCAGACTCATTTGTACATCAAGCAATATTTTTTTTTAAAGATACCATTATAATTGAAAAAATAAAATAAGCATTAAAATGACATTTTTAATAATTTAAGTAATCACTTTAATAGAAATATGTTAACAAATCCTCGAGCACTTACCCTCTGGTAAGTGCTACTGGAGTAGTCTCGTGGAGTGCTGAACTGGGTCTGCCCATACCCAGCATTGGGAGTGTTAGGAAATGGAGGGCGATAGCCATCATATCCACCTTTAAAAAACCCACCAAGCATTATAAAACGTCTTAGGAATAGTGTAATTTTATCTTATCTGATGGTTTGACTATCAGAAGATTAAACTGACCTCTGAAGCCATTTGATGGGCCTCGGTAACCATTCATAGCCCCTCTGGCATTCCTAGGGCCAGCACGTGGCACAGCCCGGCTGCTGTAGAATGACTGCCGACCGAAGCCTGAACTTTGGCTTGAGGGCTGCTGGACCATAGACTGGTGGCCTCCAGAGGAAGGAATGCCTTGGTCTTGAGAATGGAAGGCTCCAACAACTAAACACAAAAATTACATCAGCTGAACACAGAACCCTGTCAGTTGGTAGAGACAGGTGCATTTAAAAGACAGAAGGTTGTGTGGCATACCTGACTGGAGAGGTTCCTGCTGAAGCTCCTGTTGCTCTACTGAATGGGTGGATTGGCTGCTGAAGCCTGGGGTGTAAGTGCTCTGGTACTGGTTGGACATCTTTTGAGGGTCCATCTCATTAGATGGAGGTACTGGGGCATTCAGATTGAATACCTAAGACAGATAAGAGGATAACCCATATATGTCTGATTATTTCACAGCACTAGGGCAGGCAAGTTTGAGTAAAATGCCCCTAAAGGCATGATTTCAATAGTCAAAATCACATCAGTTATCACTAATGACCAAATATTTTTGTGGAAAACAGGCCTTTACCAAGACAAGTTATAAACCATAAAATATCTAAAATGTAAATAGTTATGTAAATATATAAACAAACTACAAAAGGAAAGCTTAAACCCACCCCACTAACAGTATATGATGTGCCATGATAAACAGAGCAGACATGGGTAGTAGCTGTGAAGGAGGATGAAGAGTGAAAAGCCTATGCTGACGGGTCAAGGCCTACCGCTTGCATGGACTGGAATGGTGCTGCGTTAACGTTGATGCCGCTGTGGAGGGGTTTGGAGACGGACTGAAAGACCTGGGGCTGGGAGGAAGGGGCAGGGGGCTGCTCAGACGACAGGGACATGGATACCTAGGGAATGGGCAACGGATCAACAGACATGTCCCCCCTCCCCACCCACAGATCCAGGCCTACATGAACACTTATCCACATAAAAATGCCCACATGCTCCTTTACCTGGAGGGGGTCAATGGCATCAGTGGGAGGCCGGGGGTCAGAGTTATGGGGGGGTTGGTACAAGGGTGGTGTGGAGGCATACGATTCAGTGGGAGGAGATACCATGGGTACCTAAAAGGAATAAAAAAAAGCAGTATTATTCAGGGACTCAGATAGAAATCTGTAGGACAATTTATTTCAAGTACAATACAATATGATATGGTCATAAACACATTTGGCATGGGTGGAAATGGCTGGTTTTAGTGGTAAACCATGATTATTAGTCTGGCCTTCACTTCAGGCTGTAAGTAACAGAAATTTGAAAATGCAGAACAAAAACTGCCTTTCATTAATCTGGTAAGTGAGGCCTTTGGTTCAGCTCCTAATAATGGAAGAGCTCATTTGGCTACATCTACTTAAATACCACTGAGAAGAAAAAAATAAATGGCTATACATTCAAAATAAAAATCAAAAACTGCATACATATACATTCCTCAGAATCACTGGATATATATAAAAAGACTAAAACTGAGGGCCTCGCCCCTCTCCCCCACAAATGAGCAACTACTTACTTGCGTGGGTTCTGGATGTACAGGGACTGTACTGTGTTGAGGGAGTCTTGTTTCTGTGTGAGCTGAACATGAAATCACAAGTAAGCACAACTTAAGATTATGGCTTACTCTAAACTTGCCTCAACAGCCATACTACTGGGAAAGGAAATAAGCCTACCTGGGGCACAGACCAACGGTGCAGACTTCATAGGTTGGGCAGATACAATTGCAGGATCCAAGGACTGCCCATCAAATTCCAGCATGGAGTCCTGTAACATGGGCAAAAAGATGTACACATTAAAATTAGTGTAGCACAACAAGTCTGAGGGACAGTTAGGCAAACAGCTGTAATGTCTGACCTGCATGAAGTTATAAGTGCCCTGCATCTGAGCCATGAGGTCCTGCACTGCTTGCTTTCTGACCAATGGGTCAGCTGCAGGGGGAGGGAGCACAGGATTAAGTGCATGAGGCTCAGAAGAGACCAGAGCTGGGCTCATCGCTGAAGGAGGTGGCTGCTGTGGTTGCTGCTGGAGGGAGCTTACAACCTATGAGGAAGTGTGAGGATAAACAAACTTAGTTCAATATTCAACATTAAAAAGTTAAGTGATCATTTATTTTTTTCATAACTTTAAAACTTGGAACAGGGAGGGACCTCACCTCAGAGGTAACGCTCCATTCCCCTACTGGTTCTTTGTCAGCACTGGTATAGTTAGCATCTGGAATGAACTGTCGATTAACAAACTGCAACAAAAGCAAGGAGTGTTAAGCACCAAGGTAACTATTACTGTGCTATACACTTTTAATAACAGATTTGCAAAATGACGCATTTACCTCTGTTGATTCCACCTCAATGGTCTCTTGGAATTCTTGAGTGATAGACCCCTCTGCAACAGGACATAAACATCAACAAGCCAACTTAAAAATAAATAAGCCTCTTATTTATTTATTATAAAAAATAAATAAATAAATAAAAAAGAGACCAGTCATACCTGGCTCTGCTGGCTGCTCCTCACACTCTGATGACTCAGCAGGAGCAGGCTGTTGCTCCTCCTCCTCACACACACCGTTCTGATGTGTCTGTGTTCGGTCAAAGTACCCACTTAGCAGGATCTTGTCCAAAGTCACCTTAAGGGTTTTGTCTATGAGAGAAAATGACCATAATGACAGTGCTGAATAATGGCACTATTTCTGAGCGCACTGCTTTCACAATACTAACGATGCAAGAATTGACATTTTAAAGACTCAGGTGAGCAAGCCATAGTGGCTTTCCAACTCTTAACAACCTGCCAGTTCTACTCCATTATCAATAAGCATTCTTTGATGGTCCATGTACTGATTCACAGGCATTTTTTCTATATGCCACACGTGACTGCATAAAACATTGAGAGGCATTCTGACTTAAAATATTTTTAAAAAATTTGTTATGCATTACAGAGCACTGCACACTTCAGTCTCTGATCTAATAGTTCACGATTTCTGTCCATCAGTGTTCTCGTACTACACTCATATACAACTACTTTATCCTGCACCCTTATTCATTCCATTGGCCAACAGGAAGTAAGGAACATACAAATGGGCTACAATCAGGGTTCAGAAGTTATTCATGCTCTAGCTGGCTCTGTCCATCACTGATGGCCCCCAGCTGAGGGGCTTTGAGCAGGCCCTGGGCAAAATGCCCAGCTGCTGACTCAGGCCAGCGAGGCAACGAGAGGCACAGCTGGCCCTTTGGGGCTGTAGACACAACACAGTGCTCAAGGCATCAAGTGTTCATAGACAGGCTTGCTGATGAATGGGCTCCAATTGTGCAATTTTTTGGTGATCCCATTTTAAGGAGTGCTTACTCACTGAAATAAATACCATTAGAGCACCACAGAAAGCACTGCTAAAGAGATCATTTATTATTTTAACTTACATGTGGTTCCTGCCACAGCTTTGTTACTTCCTCCTAAAAGCTCCCACAAATGTACAGACGCCTCTTCAAACTGATCAGTCAGCCTGAAACCGTGCAATGCAAGAAAATAATCCATTACATTTACATGACAGTTTGCAAACCTCACTTGTAAAGCCTAAAAATGCTTATGCAATGAAGAAAGTTCATCACCTAACCTTATGTTGGGGTCCCGTTCAGGGCCAACCAGTTTGTAGAACTCATCAAGGCTACTGAGTTCTGCCTCGGTGAGCAAAGGGCCTTCATCTTCACTGCTACTGCTAACAGCCTGTCTCAACTCCTTCCTGACACTTTCCTCACCCAGCTGGTCCAAAACATACTGCACCTCAAGCACTGTCTTGAGCTTTTGTCTCTCTGCCTCCTCTCGCTTAATCTGCTCCCTCCGTGATGCCTTTTTCACTGTCTTTTGGATCTACAGGATGACATAAGAAAAAGAACCAGGCATCTAAGCGCTCATCCTCTCAGGTAAACAAAACTGAAAACTGCTAATAATGTGATGCAGCGCTGGAAAACATACTGACCTCAAAATTCAAAGACATGAAGTTCTTCAGCAGATCCCTAGCAAACTCCAGGTTATGTGCCACCTCCTGAGCTTTGGACAAAGCATCCTAAAAAAACATTTAAATAGACGTTAACATAAATTCAGATATTTATATACTGCTGTTCTGTATAGACTTGTTCCTATATAACGTCTAACATTCCTTTATTGCAAAACAAAATCCACAACTCTTCTCTACGTTCTATAAGCAATTGGATAATGTCTTAGACACTAGTCTGCACAACCCTGCCTTTTCTTGCTTAATCCAGGCATACACTGTAATTTTAGAAGCCTTATTCTTTGGTGACGCCTCACTCTGCACAACTGAACTGCCCATCGTGTTCAGCCAAAACCACTCACTGTACAGAAACCTTTGCTCTGACTGACCTGCTGTCACAATGGACAAAACCACAACCCCTGCAGAAAGCTCTGACTGGGGCCTATTTAAACATTTCAGTTTTATTCAAAATATTCGATCCACCAGAGTAAAATAACTGTAGTACAGTATAGTACTACAGCAGCTTTGCACTGCCACACAGATCACTGAAGCTAAAATATACAGGGAATTTTTTTTTTACATAAAACCATGGGAAAGCAACACAATTTTCCCCAGTTAACATTTACCTCACACATACATTCAGTAAAAGAGCAAAGCATGGATTTCATTTTTCATTTTAACCCGTTCTCCTGTGTAGGGCTAATCACTGTGATTAAGTGAGTATGTATATGGCAAATAAGTCTTAAAAAGACAAAATAATTACTTTAATAATGATCTGAATTATATATTTTTTATTTCAATTTGTGATCTAATAATTGAATACAATATATCTAAAATTTATGAAAATTCTCAGTAGGGTAAGAGAAACGCTAAGCAATGTACAACTGCAAAAAGAAAACTTTTTCCTAGCGGCACAGCTTAATGTACTTATGAATATTAGACTCTGACCCCACCCCCCACCACACACCCCCTTCTTCTGGCAATTAAGTGGAATTGAACATTAATACTTAATACTCACAATGACTCAATCAAAGCTGGAAATTACAAAACTGTGACAATGCCACATTTATTTGTTCATATTTGAATTTCTGGATTAAGGGAATACTCATTTTTCAAACTATAGACACTGATGTGCTAAGTATATTCATGAACAAAATTACATTATTCAAATTGGACTTCATCTTTGCTGTAAAAGTGACTTATATCTAAACATCCAGGACTCCTAAAGCTTTCTTAATACAGATATACAAACCAGCTGATCCTGATTTAACTGTTCGCCTTTGCTCTTCCTTGTCTTGTAGTCATCCAGCTTGGACTAAAAACAAAGAAAACTCAAATTAATAGTTAGAAAAACAGGACTCTGTGTGATGTGTGTATTTTATATATATATAAACAAACAATATTATCACACCACAGGAGTACAATGTCTATGGTACAATCCCGAAAAGCTAGTTTCCCAGCCAGTTACAATGACTGAAAGGGACAACAAACATTCAGGAACTAATGCAGCTCTAGTAGCCTACAAGCAGCCATCCTGACACTTTATTTATCCTTAAGTACTAATGAACCCAAACCAATGAGCCCAGTGGTTCATATGAGAAGTCAAACGTATAGAAGATGTGGGGAAAATACCTTTCTTTTTTCCATGTTGCGAACCTTTTTCTCGATAATACTCAGCACTTGCTTCAAAGCCTCAGACTGAGCTCCTGCTGTCTGAGCAGAGCAGAGCTCTGGACTGGAGGACTGAACAGCATAGTCGCCAACGCTCACAGATGGCATCTGGAACGATGAGAGAGAATGAAGAACTTTGGAGCACATTCACATTATGAACTAAACAGAAAAAGTATGTATATATTCTGCATCAGAAATCAATCCGCATACAATATTTATAGTGCCTGGGCTTCTGCGGTTTCTTGACTCATGTCAGCGTTTATATAAAATGCATGTGAATAGCTTTTTTTATGATTTAATTATGTCCAATGCCTCTAATACAGAAGCTCACAGTTGAATATGGGTCGTAGTGGACAAAAAAGGGCAGGCCTTAACACAGCGCATTAAAGCTGTGGGCAACTTTCAGTGCAGAAATGAACAAATATATATTGAACATTACGGACCAAAGAGTGACCAAACTAGACCCAAAATGTCCAACCTGTCCCTCACACGGCTCCTTGTCGTTTAAACTACAAAAACTCGAAATAAATACTGACTCAAACATGGCCATACTTTGTGAAGATGCTGAAGCTCGTCCCGGTTTGGGGAATTGTGCAGGGTGTCGGCTAGCGAGCTAGACTATCTCCTCTCACGGCGTTAGAGTCTTAGGAATATTTACTATTTTCGACGATTAATAATCATTTACGAGAGCGACAAATGGCCAAACGTTAAAAGCGATACCAAACTTCCCGTTTAAAATAAAGAAAACCCGTCTTAATCCAACGAAGAAAACCCCACACTGAATTCCTTTCTCTTCGGTTCGACAGCTAGGGAGCTAAATAGTGATGAATCGTTCCTGAGAGTCGGCTCTTTGTATCGACTTATTTTGGACAGGGGAGTCGACCCATGTCGAAGAGCCGTTTTCCAATTCATTCAAATCTTTAATGGAACGGCTAAAATATAATACCTAATCAAAATCATATCTAACCATAATCCTAAACTCTTATTTCCACATAATAATCTCCATTTACCACAGATGTACTGTTTGTATTTCTAAAATAAAAGCCTCCTAGACTTTGGATCATTATTACTTCAGTGGCACTGACCTAGTAGTGGCAGGTTACTCTGTTGTGCTGGTATCAGTGAATCAGACACAGCAATGCTTCTGAAGTTTAAACACCTCAATATCACTGCTGGGCTGAGAACAGTCCATCAACCAAAAAAAAATATCCAGCCAACAACCTCCTGAGACTACGGATTAGTGAGCACATGACTAAATTATGACAAACTGCAACAGATGAGCTGCGCACTCTGACTTTACAAGTACAAAGTCGACCAAAAAAATAGGTGTGGAGAGTGAGTAAATTTTATTTTAAAAGGGGTGAATTGTGGCTATGCAGGGTAACAGCTGGACTACAGAACAATAAAGTGCATCTATGTAGTAACTGGAGCTGAAAAACTGGATATTGAGTGTTTATATGGTACTTAGGACATCTTGCCAGTAAACAATATTCATCACAATATTTAGTCCATCTGATGTTTGTTCAAAGCCAATTTTAAAAAAAGGACACTACTACTATCAAAAACTCAACTACTTTTGCTCAGCATTTCACAGTGGGCTGCACTAACAATATCTATACAGAAAACCATTTTTGGTCATCTTGTCTCATGATAATAGTCATATCACCCAAACCTGAGTCATATCTGACTAATAAACTTCATCATTATTGGTAAACTCTCTCCAGTGTATCGTCAAAGCAGTATTTGAGATTGCATTGCTGCTTTGTTATGGCAATATGCTGTAGTTTCTTATTCACTGGTCCTGCATATTTTTGTGCTTTCCAGCCATAACACATCAACTTGAGCTCAGAAAGGGCTGGTTAATAAACTATTAATGGGCTGATTATTTGAATCAGGAGTGTTGTTAACATGGGGAAAACCAACGTGTGCAACATTTGGAGGAAAACAAACTTGCTGTGCATAGGTTGGAAGAACTGGTGTACTGCTTTGTTGATGTATGTGTGGGGAGAGGGGGATCCTAGATACTTTCCTCAATAGAGCAATGACCTTTCCATTTCTATAAATTATAAACCTATAAAGAAACTCATAATATGAAGAAAACTTACAATTTCTGTTTGGAATTGTATACAAAATGTGACCATCACATAAAACTAATATAGTGCATACTGACACATTCCAGTGAAATCATGGGCCTGAGACTAGGCTTGTTTGTAAACTTCTAAAGTTTCCTAGCTCTACTGCAAAAAAGTAAGAAAAGAAAACAAAAAGACCCTCTAAACATCGTATCAACACCAAATTTGAATTGATCTAATTGTTAAATATCTACAAAAGAAGCCAATGAAGAAACTCTCTAAATATTTTATATTTTAGATTCAAATTTGTTACACACTTCCCTCAATGAAAATGAGATTTTCCCTAAATCATTCGGCCATTAGCCGAACAAACGAAGAGCCGACTCTTTGGCGAAACGAGTCAGTAGATATGAGTCAGTGAAAAGAGCCGGAATGAACATCACTAGAGCTAAGCGGCTAGCACCCGTCTAGCAAATTCGAGCTAACATTGCACGGCTAATTACATTAGCCCCCTCGCTACACTGAACTCCCATCTAGCCAGACAGTTCGTTAAAGAGAATGTGTAATGACGGAGCGTCCTGCAGCGCTACAGACCAGATTAACAGAAGCGATAAAATGAGCGAAATGGCCGGAGATATCGCAGATAACCGCAGGTATCCGTACACAGATCCAGACAGACTCCGCAGGGCTAACAACGTGAACCGGATTCTACAGAAGCAAGAGGAGAAATCTTTGTTCTAATATGTTCTCCTTACCTTTATTTTCAGTATTGAAAGGGATGTCAGAGCTTTCGATTTACTTTGTCTTTTGTATTTAATACTGCTTATGTGTCCGTTAGTCTCGCCTCAGCCTGCTCCGCTCGGCCTCTCCGGCAAAACTACACTTCCACTGAGGGTCCAAGCTTTATAAATCGAGCGCTGCGCTAAAGAGAATCTATGAGGAGAAAGATGTGCTCAGTTCAGCGGGGTAAAAACTCTTACACTTCCTGTCTGCTTAGGTAGGCGTGTGGCAACGTCATCATTTCGCCCCGCCCCGTCTCACGTTAAGATATTTGTCAATTGTCAAAATAATCCTAGAAAACATCGGATTGAATGACTGCAAAATGCCCACTCGATGTGTTCTGCAGAGACGTCTACTTGGGATGGAGAAAAATAACTCATAAAAAAAAAACAGACATAAAGTGAACCAAAGTCTCTTTCCAAACAGACCTGAAATTGTTTTTTATTATTATTAAAACTGTCTAGTCCAAAAAATTAGGTATAACTATGACTTAGTGGGGTATATGACATGGGGCCACTTGGGAAAAAAATGGGTTTAGAGAATAAAGTTGGACATTTTCAGGAATACATTAAGAATATTTTGCTGCGTGTCTAAAGAGGCAGAAACAGCCCCTTGAAAATGGAGTGAAAATGAGGAATATAGTGATGTTATACTTGTCTATAGGTTTGACAAATGAAGAAATATGCAGCCTTTTGGCAAATCAGGACCAGATTGACATTAGCATTAGATAGCTGAAACCACTGTGCAAACTAGAGAGAATTGTCTCTTCAGGCGTAATTTAAACAATCCAAACAGTGTTTCTCAAAATATTCAGACTTATTTTATTTCAAACAGTCATTCATCCATTCATCCATCCATTGTCTATAATTGCTTATTCAGTTCAGAGTCGCAGTGAGTCCGGTGGACAATTTGAGTAGTCAAGTCACCTGCCAATGTATGTTTTTGGACTGTGGGAGAAAACCCATGCAGACATAGTGCTCTAGTTTCCTCAAACTAATTCCAAAAAAATGTTGATAGGTGTAACTGTGTGAGCGTGTGAAATTGTCCACAGGTGTGAATGTGTGAGTGCTTGTGTGATGCACTGCCATGGACTGGTGCCCTGTCCATGGTGTGTTCCTGCCTTGTGCTCACACAGCTTGTGTAATCTTCCCATATAAGCACTTATTAAATGCAATGCCCAACACCAACCATTGGTTAGCCAAGTATAAAGCCTCCTAACGCTGTGCAGCAGTGGAACTCGAGTGACAGAACCATCCAAAATTTATGATAAATGGAGTGGCTTTGTTATGCAGTCAGCAGTGTTGGTGTTGGTTAATCTATGGGACAAATCTGGGTATTTAGTGCTCTCAGGTGGAGCTGTCAGGTAAAGTTGTGTTAGTGGCAGTGTGAAAAGAAGGTGTTGGATGACATTGTGAGGAAGCAAATGCAAGTGTTGCTACATTTAATACAGTACACACTGATGGACATCTTCACTACTACAAATACATACATCTACAGTGTTTTTTTTTTTTTTGCAGAGTTTCAAATCTGAACACTAGGGCAAATCAATGAAGGACATTAATGACAATACTATTTCTCCTTTACTTGTCTTTGGACAACGAAATGTGCTACCACTTTTGTCCACTAGAGGTCATGAGAGGACTAATTGTGTATCAGTAGTCTTGCAACATACTTTGGTTTTCTAAATGCCCATTCCAAAACAAATGTACTACCTTTCGAAACCAATTTTATAGTGCACCTGATTCAATGTAGAGCCCTTCAGATTTAGGCTAGTTTTTCTTAATAGATGATTTTTGCCTGTAATAAAATATGGCCATATTACTATAAACCAGCATGTAGACTCACCCCACTTTAGTGATCCTCTTCAAATGTTAAAAGTATGTTATTAGTAGTTATTTGTATTCCAGTGTCTATAGTTAGTATAATGTTCTGGGTGTAATACCAGATATTTGAGCAATGAATGGTATACTCTCACAGTTCTGTATGCTGGTAGCCCACAAGCTCAGTTGCCCCACCATTTGAAATGCCTCTGTCTCACCGCAAAACTGGAGTGGTAAGAGAATGCCTTTGCTTGAGGAGTATGGAATTTATTTACATTGACAGGGAAGGGATCACTTCATTTTCTCAGCCCCTAAATGCTTTCAGAGAAATGACAAGGCCAAGTGACGTCAGCGTGTCCCACACACACAAAGCCGCACTGCGGCACAAGTGGTCCATGTATAGTCTTTTTTTTAAAGGCCTTATGGGACAAGAAATGACTTTCATGTGGCTGTCTATTTTCTCTTTTGGACCTCTGCTTCATCAGTCAAGTAGACTGCACCCATGCCACAATTAAGCCTTATTCACCATTCTCAGACCCATCTCCCACCCAGCTTTATCACCTCTGTCTGGCTCCAGGAGGAGTATTATGTACAGAGATGATGTGTTTTGGAGTCTTGAAATGTACAGTGCTGTGTAAAACCCTTAATTTATTTGCAAGGGAAATATAAAAAATAGACGAGCTTCTGTAGAGCTCAAAGTTCTTAAAAGCGCTAGAGAAAACGGGAACCAGTACAAGACCTGTGTCATATCATAATCCCAACAATTAAACATTACTTTCATAAGGTGTTTTTCCACCCAAATCGTTCGCATATGTTTTGCGTAATAAATAAATAAAAACGCGAAATGAGTCGTGTTTCCACCCAATGCACTTCTGCGAATAAACTTCAGATGACGTAGGACCGTGATCATGGACGGTATTTTGTTGGGGGGGGGGTGTCTGCTGTGTGTCTACTATATTCCACATGCACTAACAAGAAGCTCGGGCACTGGTATGAGAACAGAGTGGGAGTGGTAAAGTGCGGAGAAGACAGAAAAGAAAGAAGAGTAAGGTGAGTAGGGTGGAGTCCAGTAAAAGCCTGTGGGCGCGGGATCCATTCAGGTTTTTTCATGCGCATTTTCATAATGCGCAAAAACTCGGTGCCTATAGACATAGACATGAAAGACACGAGACAAGCTGTAATCTCTCATAAGATCTGGAAAAACTCTACCCGTACACTGTATAAGGATAATGTTGTGGGTCTGAAAGGTCGTGGAGCTCTGGAACAACCATTACTGAGACACAGAGTAGAACATGTGCAAATAAACAATGAGCTAAAAAATGAAGTTGCTGGAATTCTTAGTACAATGGCAAACTGCTCCATAGGGCAGACCTCAGCATCACTGAATGTGTTTGGGAATACTTACATTGAGAAAAAAAAACAGTGGAAACTAATACAGACACTGAGAGTACAAACCGGATTCCAAAAAAGTTGGGACACTAAACAAATTGTGAATAAAAACTGAATGCAATGATGTGGAGGAGCCAACATCTAATATTTTATTCAGAATAGAACACAAATCACAGATTAAAAGTTTAAACTGAGAGAATGTATCATTTTAAGGGAAAAATATGTTGTTTCAAAATTTCATGGCGTCAACAAATCCCCAAAAAGTTGGGACATGGCCATTTTTTACCACTGTGTGGCATCCCCCCTTCTTACAACACTCAACAGACGTCTGGGGACAAAGGAGACCAGTTTCTCAAGTTTAGAAATAGGAATGCTCTCCCATTCATGTCTAATACAGACCTCTAACTGTTCAATCGTCTTGGCATTATCTTGTTGAAAAATGCAGGGTCTTCCCTGAAAGAGATGACTTCTAGATGGGAGCATATGTTGTTCTAGAACCTGAACATAGTTCTCTGCATTAATGGTGCCTTTCCAGACATGCAAGCTGCCCATGCCACAAGCACTCATGCAACCCCGTACCATCAGTGATGCAGGCTTCTGAACGGAGCGTTGATAACAACTTGGGTTATCCTTGTCCTCTCTGGTTTCAGAGTTTCAGCTGGCAACGGCGGATGGCACGGTGGATTGTGTTCACTGACAATGCCTTCTGGAAGTATTCCTGAGCCCATTCTGTTATTTCCTTGACAGTGGCATTCCTGTTTGAGGTGCAGTGACGTTTAAGGGCCCGGAGATCACGAGCATCCAGTAGAGTTTTACGGCCTTGACCCTTACGCACAGCAACTGATCCAGATTCTCTGAATCTTTTGATGATGTTATGCACGGTTGATGATGATAACTTAAAAGTCTTTGCTATTTTACGCTGGGTAACACCATTCCGGTATTGCTGCACTATCTTTCTGCGCAACAATGGTGGAATTGGTGATCCTCTTACCATCTTGGCTTCAGAGAGACACTGACACTCTGAGAAGCTCTTTTTATACCCAATCATGTTGTCAATTGGCCTAATTAGTGTTAATTGGTCTTCCAGCTGTTCGTTATATGCTCAATTCTTTTTCCAGCCACTTATTGCTACTTGTCCCAACTTTTTTGGGATTTGTTGACACTGTGAAATTTTGAATCAACATATTTTTCCTTTAAAATGTTACATTTACTCAGATTAAACTTTTGATCTGTCATCTATGTTCTATTACGAATAAAATATTGACATCTCCACATCATTGCATTCAGTTTTTATTCACAATTTGTTTAGTGTCCCAACTTTTTTGGAATCTGGTTTGTACGTAAACTGAGTACGCTGACAATGGAAAATTAAAAATGACCCTATGGCTCAACATTAAATAAATGAAGGCTGAGTTTTGCACAGTAATGTTGCTCCATATATACCAAAAGAGCAGAAGGATCAGTTGAGAGAAATGTTATAAGTTTTAAGCAATGATTTGAATGATTTGGACCTGTTAATATCTGTCATTCAAACCCCTGTTCTCAGTACACATACCGAGCCTTACTATTCAGCAATTACATGGTAATGACTGTAAACTGCACTGTAAATAAATGAGCAAAAAATAAGCAGTCTGTTGCCTTAAAACATTTAAAACGGATTACTTAAGTGTACTTTACTGCATTGAGTAACAAATGCATTTTTTTGAGATTTCTGATACTCCTGACATTTCTGTTTATTAACTTAAAAATATTAATGTCCATCCATCCATCCATTATCTGTAACCGCTTATCCAATTTAGGGTCGCGGGGGGTCCAGAGCCTACCTGGAATCATTGGGCGCAAGGCGGGAATACACCCTGGAGGGGACGCCAGTCCTTCACAGGGTAACACAGACACATACACATTCACTCACACCTACGGACACTTTCGAGTCGTCAATCCACCTGCAACGTGTGTTTTTGGACTGTGGGAGGAAACCGGAGCACCCGGAGGAAACCCACGCGGACACGGGGAGAACACACCAACTCCTCACAGACAGTCACACGGAGCGGGAATTGAACCCACAGCCTCCAGGCCCCTGGAACTGTGTGACTGCGACACTACCTGCTGCGCCACCGTGCCGCCCAAAATATTAATGTTGTAACCATAATTGCATTTATGGCAATTGTTACAATGCAACAATTGCATTGTTCTGTTGTGGTTTATCCAGAACCCACCGGGAACACAATCTGGACCACATGCTCATACCTATGGAAAATTTTACATGTCAAATTCACCCAGTGTGTGTCAGTGTGACTGTGAGAAGAAACTGGAGCACCCAGAGAAACCCACGCAGACACAGGAAGAACACACCAAACTCCTCACGGACAGTGACCAGATGCAGGACTCAAACCCACAACCCCAGGATCTGGGATGTGTATGACAGCAAACCTTTCTGTTGTGGCACTGCGCTGCCCACTTAAAGAAGTCAAAATCAAAACATAAACTGGTTCACAAACTCAAAAAGGAGACATTTTTGAAGAATTGTAACTTTATAGTATGTTTAAAGTCAGAATCACTCAATCCAGTTATTTAATTTGAATATTAGGGTTTACAGTGTGACTAAAGTTGGAGAGGAGAGGAACAGAGGATTAACCCAGTGACAGGTCATGAACACATAACCAGTTAATAGCCCCTTACATTAATACAACCATTGAGCGCACTGGGCGCAGTGCATTAGATACAGATAATTTTTTTCTGGTCAAATAACACAACCCACATGGTGTTCAACAGCTTGAACTGCAGCTTTGCCAAAAAAGAGTGGGTGGTTTGGGTGATGCCTCTCAGTTGGTTGCTCTCTTGATTTCAATGTTTAACAGACAGTATTTGGACTTAAATGACAGTGGTCCCACTGTAGCTCCTGGTACTCTGTACCTCTAGTCTTAGCCAGTCCAACAGCCATATACACAATATGACTAAAGGTTTGCAGTACATGCTCATCCAACATTAATGAGTAGTTTGGCTTTTTGGGTCAATGTAACATCTTCTACTCCTTTGGGAAGTCTTTACAGTAAATATTAAAACATTACTGTGAGTATTTAATGGCATTCAGCCATGAGAACATTA
This sequence comes from Hoplias malabaricus, assembly GCF_029633855.1. Taxonomy (NCBI): domain Eukaryota; kingdom Metazoa; phylum Chordata; class Actinopteri; order Characiformes; family Erythrinidae; genus Hoplias; species Hoplias malabaricus. The sequence goes on along the minus strand of NC_089815.1, from coordinate 9,633,908 downwards.
AAGAGATTATGTACTGATGTTGGATGATTAGTTCTGGATCACAAACACCACTTCAGCTTGTCCCAAAGGTACTGGATAGAGCTTCCAACAGTTTAATTTCTCCACAGCCAATGCTTTATTCCATTATAGCTGACGCTTGGCACTGAGTGTGATGAGCTCAAGTTCATGTGTAGCTGCTCCAGCATGTCCCATTTCATATCAGGTCTTTGTACAAAGATTGTACCACTGGTGTGTGCCCAAGCATTTCTGTCCATATAAGGTGCGACATAAAGTACTTAAACTAACTCATTATGATGGGTATCTTAAAATTTTGGACCTATAGTTGACACTTGCTGGCGATTAACCTCAAAAATATCTCAAGCTCACAAGTAGCTCCTCATAATCCCATCCCGAGGGATTTGCGCCATCGAACGTCTTTTCTGTGACTGCGTGATTTATGTGTTTGTTATTCTTCAGCGTGGTTGGGTCTTGGCGAGTGCCTGACATAGATGGCCTGAGATATAAGGAATCGTGCGTGGGATTTGCTGCCTTCATTGACATTCTCTATTATTTATGTGCAGAATGCACACGTTAATTTAAGAGAGAAAGACACCATTTCGGTGTTGATGTGCATTATGGGCCTGCAGATCCTGAGCCTGATGTATTGACACATCTGGGTACAAGCATCTATGCAATTAGAGAAGTTAAAAGTCAGCATGATTGATGACAGCAGATATCGCCCAGACAAGTAATTGCATAACCGTTGAAATTAGCGATTGGAATTTACAAGGCCACAGTGAAGGAGGAGCCCTCAGTAAAGAGAGACAAACTGTTGATGAGATATTATGCTTTATTTTGGGCCTTTAGTCAACACCATGCTCAATAATGTTAGCACCCCACCAACCATATGGGTTCCTTCACTTGTGCATGAACAATTCCATGATCCAAACTCCTCTCTTCCCCTTCGCTCCTTTCTTCCCTCATTCTCCCCATGCCAGCCCAAAGAAGAGCCCTTCCCATCCATATACTGGAAAGCTGCTGAGAAAGATAATTGCATCCATGGCTGCCACGTTTTTGGTTTGCGTGTGAGGTCCCAGAAAGCGCTTAAATCTGTCGTAATCGGGAGTGGGAGAGATGGCGCTAACAGACACAAACAAATGGTTAGCTTTTGGATCGAGAAAGGGTCCCGACCACATGAGAGAGCGATATTGTTTGTCTCTATGCACAGTGGAGGGAACCAAAACAAAAAAAGTGGGAGAAAGTGAAAGCGAGAAAGAAGCTCAAAGCTGGCCAAATAACTCCAAGTCACTGTCTCTTGCTCGTAAGACTTGATGATGGCTCACAAATCTGCAGAAGACAGGGGGGACATATGGAACAACACACAGAATGGAGCCTGCTCTGAGCCTGGGCCAGGAGCAACATCCCAGACACTAAGAGAGTTATGAGGCTAATCAAAATGCATCCAAAAATGTTTGCTTCATTCCCCACACATGAGCTGGGAGAAACACAGTGACAATGTCATATGTCATGAAGTGATTGGAGGAGCTATGACACTGTTACTGCACCCTTTAAAAATAAATCGTTCTTGATTTGGGTCTACGGTTCATTTTTCATTTGCAAGTAAGTTTTCCATATTTTTTAAATAAGCCTTTGATAAGCTTTTGCATTGTGTATCATAAAGTTTAGAAGCTTCTTTGTGCAGGCATTTGTTCTTCCTCGTGGGAACATTCTCTGAAAGACTCTTTAGGAAATTAGATCTTCTATAGCAGAGTACAGCACACAAATTTATGCTAAATCAAACACTGTTGTTGTCCTACTGTCAGATGCTCACATACAGGTTTTACATTGGACGTACTTCAGCACTTGGAATCGGCACTAGGAGGGCACTGACCAGTGCACTACGCAGACCCAAGGCGAGGAGGGAACCCTATATCCCCAGGCTTCAGAAATGTGCAGCAGTGACATCACCGTCAGCCCACCATTGCACCTAAATCATACATGCTAAGTCTGACAATTAACAGACCAGTCGAATCAGGTTCTCTAGTTTAAACAGCACCTCCAGGAAACTAAAGAACCATGTTTTGCAAAATTACTTAAAAAATCTTATCTGCCCCCTTTACTGTAAAAGTTAATTATCTGTGTACTATCGGTATTTCAAATGACTTGATGTGAAAGGCTCCATTTTAGAGGAAGTTAAAGAGGGACACCAGACATTAGAAGAACTTTAAATGCTCCCTCGATGAAAAGTTTTACATGAAATGTTTACAGATTTGATACATGAGACATCTTACACCTACTTTTTTCCTTAATGTATTTTTGCAAAATTATTCATGGTCACCACCCACACCACAAAAACTCTCAATGTCGTGGTACCTTTTGCTGGGTACCTCAAGGGTATGTATTCGGGACTTTATGTTAGAGAGCATAATAGTAACATATAGTAGCATTTTCAGGTACGCTGATTTCCTACGCCCAATTTAACCTCCGACAATTTTATTTTATATAATGAAGCTTATAAATATTCACCTCTTTGTCTAGAGAAGAAAATGGATATGTACATTTAGAGGACAAACTGGAAATTAAACCACTGCTGTACAATTAAGGTACATTTACACTCTTTGTTTCATTAATAAATAATAATGTTGCACCATTTGTATTTTTTTTTGGTTTGTGCACCAAACAGAAAACAGGGCCATTACAAGTCTAAACAAATTAGTATTTCACATCAAAATTTATTTTTTATTTGAATCATACAGACATTTTTATTATCATAAAAGTGAAACCTATAAGATAGCAAATACGAGACCAGTTGTTCCACTGAAAACACTGACTAGCCTCCAGCTAGTCTGAATCCAGCCAGCTCTGTGAAGCTTTGACAGCAGGTTAGTGCAGCTGCCATAATGCCTTCCCTTACAAAGCAGATCTGGCCCAGCGTGCCCTGGGAAACACCTGCCTTGTGTCTGGATGTGGAAACAAGTGCACAAGCCAAACACGGATCAGCTCCAACAGAAACCATCATCGCTGGAGTTCATCAAGCCACATATATAGAGCCATGTGAGTCTCTCCTAGCAACCTGAATAAAAACAGCGGAGTAACCTCTAATAAACCGCACAAGAGGGGCCTGCTTTCAATCCCCACTGCATCTCTCAGCTCATCTGAACATATCAAAGAGGCCAGGGCCTACTCAGTGTAGTCCCGGGCCCATTAAAAGATAATAGTTTGTTATAGCACAGATTAATGACTGACCAGCAGCACCACAGACCCACTGAGGAGAAGTGGACTTTGACAAGGAGAATTATGGCCAGGGGTCGACATCGATGGTATTAACCAGAAACAGTAGATGGCGCTAATCTCTCTACAAACCGGAGGGAGGTACGGCCTGAGCTCAGATCAGCTCAGCTCAAGAAGAGGTCGAATGACAGGTTCAGGCCCATGAGGAGGTATAGACAGTTTATAAGAGCAGCAGGTCATGAAAAAAGGTCAAGCTATACTGAAGAAGGAAAAGCTGAGCTTAAATATGGCACTGACATTTTAACCTTCAGGAGCGTGTTTCTATAATGTAATTACACAATTTGTGTATGTACACTCAGAAAAACACACTGTGGTGCCTTTTGCTGTTACTCAGGTGGTACACTCAATGGTGAATATTCATTATTAATTTTTTATTTCTGTGCTCTCTGGTGTTGTCCAGAGGAGGATGAGTTCCTCCTTATGATTCGGGGTTCCTCTCAAGGTGTCTTCCTCATGTGTTAAGGGAGCTTTTCCTTGTCAATGTTGCCCTTGGCTTAGTCATAGGAGACTTGGACCTGGATCTTTGTAAAGCTGCTTTCTGATGATTTTCTGTTGTGAAAAGCACTATATACATTGCATTTTATTTAATCATTTAGTAAACGAATAGTATCCTATTCTAGATTTGTAGGTTTTTAATTTACATTCAGATCATATGCCCCATTTCATTTCCATTTATTTAATTGTTTATTGTTTGTTTGTTTAATGCAGTTCTGAAGAAAGCTGAAATATATTCACCTCTCCTTCTGGAGAATGTAACGTACCTTTAAGGAATACAACTGGATTTTAACACTACATTGGTGTCTTTAAAGGTACATTTACACGGTTTGTGCCTTTAGTGGGCAATAATGTACCCGTACAGTACCTTTTATTCTGACAGTTACATTTAAATTAAGCTGAATTCTATTTGGATGGGTCTTGCTATTTTTTTTTTCATTTAGTTTCTATGTTAAAGTATACCAAATATGCATAAAAAGTTCATTCTGGTAAATTATTAGACATAGCTGTATATATCCTGATACATTATGCTGTTTCTAATATATGTGTAATCTCAGATATATGCACAAAAATTTATACTATATATATATATATATACACACACACACAAGTCAGCCATAACATTAAAACACATGGCTGACATTATGCTGCCAAAAGGCTCTCAGGCTCCTCTGAATGTGTCCTGCAGTATCTGGCACCAAGTTATTAGCAGCAGATCCTTTGTCCTTTATCAATGTGAGGTGAGGCCTCCATGGATCATACTTGTTTTTCCAGCACTTCCCACAGATGCTCGATCGGATTGACGTCTGGGGAATTTGGAGGCCAACTCAACACCTTGAACCCTTTTTCATGTTCCTTAAACCACTCCTGAACCATTTATGCAGTGTGAAAGGGTGCACTATCCAGCTGAAATACATCAGGTAGAAATAGTTTTATTTGAGTCATTACTTTTGTGAAGTAACAATACTTTTGCTTGAGCATTTATTAAGGCTACCAAATCCAGCTCTGTTCAGTGGCTTGTGGCCACATGGAGCTTATCAGTCCTCCCGAGATCCATTCCTTTTCACACCTCAGCAGAGCTGCCAGCAAGGGGAGGAGCGGAGGGCTTTAGGCCGTGGCTCCACTCTCTCAGATGTGGGCCGCTGAGTAATGGCCATACATCCTTCAGCACTCCTCTGCCTCCACACTCGCCGCGTATTAAAGACGTGCAGTGGATTTATTGGTTGAAAAACCACAGGGGTCCCACAAACACTTCAGCCTCAGCCCCAGCTTCAGCCCCCAGCCCCCAGCCCCCAGCCCTTCTCCCACTCCACAGCACAGCACAACACCAGCACAGTGCAGGAATTTACCAGCTGCCCTCCGAATCTTCTGAATCTCTTTCTGTTCTCTGTTACCCTCTCTCACTCGCTTTCTCATTTTCACTTCTTGCATAATATCTTCTTGACTTGTCATTCCCTTCTTTTCATTGTTATTCTTTTACTATTTCTCATTGCAGCCTGTTCTATGTACTTACTTTATTTTCTATGTCTTGTTTTAAATCTCTCTTGAACATTAATTCAGAGTCCTTTCACTATCAGCTCATTTTTTCCCTTTCTTTCCTTTGTACATCTCTGTCATTCTTTCATTTTTCATTATTTCTTTAGTTCTTTGACCTTCGCTCTTTGCATTACCCTCCCTTTATTTCTCAATTTCTCACTTTTCTTTTTTGGTTGTCTCACTTTTTTCTCATGTTTCCTCCACCTCTGACTCCTTTCCTCTCTTTCTTTTATCTTCTGACTCTCACCATGTCCTGCCATATCTTGCTCACTTCCAGTCTCTCTCTCTCTCTCTCTCTCTCTCTCTATTTCTCACACATACATACATACAAACACACACACACACACACACACACACACACGCACATCTCTTCCTCACTTTCTCTCTTTCCTTTTTGTGCTTCACTCTTCGGAGACGAATTCCACCCGTCCTGCTGACCCATGATCTATCTAACCTGTCTCCATCTCTGAGCCCATCAGCCTCACCACAGTCCAACTGCTTCTGCTCCAGATTCCCATCAACACACTCTCCCTATAACCCTCTCCTTCTGCCACACCCCCCACCCCCACCCCTGTTCTACCATGTTTATTTAGTATATTGTAGCCCGCACTGTTTGATTCATTTGAGAACAGAGCACACACTTTCTTCTATATTCAAAAATCTTCATCACATTATTACACATTTCTCTCATTCACATGAAGTGGTTCTCTGTGCATTTTAGCATTGTCTACAATGTTTTCAACTGCACATTATATATGGATCTACATTCTGTCCCACAATCAAACTAACAACCCGGGAGTGTGAGATAAACAGATACTGTGAACCCAGCCACCTCTTCTTTTCAACTGGAAGTGCCAAAAGTAAAATTAAAATTCTCTCCAAGATTTCCAGCCCCAGGGCATTTGAAACATAATCTGGGAAGAGTTTTTACTTTATTTTTACTTTATTTTCATCCTATCATTGTGATAAAAATATATATATATATATATATATATATATATATATATATATATATATATAGATAGATAGATAGATATATGTATATATATAGATATATATATTTTTATATATATTTTATATTCTATATTGTATATTGACATGTATATTAAATGTATATGTATGTTGAATTTTGTACATTCTCCAAACCACTGTTTGATGTGTGAGATATTCAAGTCCTCAAGCATGAGTGCCCACAGCAACTTGCCTATGTGTTAAATTACAGTTAATGTGGAGAAATAGATAAGGAATTTAGAGAGACATAAACTGCCATCAAGGTGATGTTTTTTTACCTGGGAAGTCCATGATTATTTCAGAAAGACCATTTCAGGTCTAATTTTACATGTGCTCCACAGGCCTGCCTGCACACCAGCTTCACCTCTTAAACTACGCCATGAAGAGGAGACTCAGACAACAGTAACCACAGACTGTGGAGCAGCTGAAGTCTTTTTCTAAACCAGAATGGGAAAAAAAACACATACAAACCTCTAACAATTTGTTCCCTCTGTCTAATGATTAAATTATTAAAATATGTTATTAAAAGGAAATGTGATGTATCATGTTGGAATATGTCACTCTCCCAGCCATCTAATTAAATCTATCTGAGTTTCTCTGGACACACCAGTGACCACACAGATTTCTAAAGCTTGATCTGCAGCTCCTAAGAGTTCATTTAAGGGCAGACTGCATTAATAATTCATACGCCACAAAGAGATGACAAAACTGTTCCCAGTACTGCCCTCTCCCTATCATTACTACAGATGGTGTATGTTATGCCCTGTAAAGCAAGTTCAGTGAGGTTTCAGAGACCAGTAGCTCATTTATTATGCCACGTTCTATCTCAGAGTGTGGTCTGAATTTAGCAATGCGCTTATTTATACCAGGTTCTAACCCCTAATCATCTCTTCCCAAAGTGCACACTGCCACACATTCAGAAAAAGATTCTACACTGTCACCGGGGCAGTGCCCTGAAGAATATGTCTTCAGTGCATTCAAAGTAAACATTTCCTTTCCTAATATATTTTTTTAAGCTGCAATGACATAATTCATATGTCATGAGGAACATTTACATTTTACTACATTTACATTCATACAAATAGGCCAGTATTAGTTTAATTAGGTTTTAGCCTGGTGTCATATCATAGTGGATAACACCACTGCTCTCCACAAGGGTCATTACCCAGTTTTGGCAGGAACACCAATAAGTTATAGGGCAAGGCTTTTAAATGCTGGCAGATGTGCATATATCATAGGATAACATTTAACACAGGTTTAGTTATCAAACAAGATCAAAATGCCTGCAGTCATGTGCAGGATGTGTGGAATAAAGGCAACCTAAATTTCAGTCATTTTCTCCTGGATTATTTTGAGATGTCATTATTCTGACAGCTAGGGGTCTGGATATATAATTGATTCTATACTAAATCTGTTTTGAACCTGGCTGCCTACGCATGGCAACCCACTCCATGGAGCATACACTGGTTCATTCACAGACAACAAAGCAGTTGGAATGGATTCCTAATCCCATGTAAATTGTGTTGTGAAAAGTATAAATTATCACTTTTATAAATGTGTTTAGGTTAATTTTGGTGGTAAAAATTATTTATTGATAAAATCGCATTTTAATAAAAAATATGTTCCCTAAATAAAGCCCCCAAATAAGTAACATTCAGGACACTTATACAGTGATAAATAAATACATTTTTCTCTGTGTGTGGGACAATCAATCATATGTGGAAAAACTTAGTGGCATCATGAAATTAAGTCAGTGTCTGGTGAAATGCATGAAAACTTATAATCTTTTATAAAGTTATTGAGAACACAATGGTTGGTCCAGCTTCTTGGACTAAGAACAAGGTTGAGCTGCTGTGTGAATGTAAATGGATTAGCTTTTCGGTACCTTGATGAAGAAAATATACCTGTACAGTACCTTTCTTCCCTGAAAGTTTAATCTGTGATATGATGTGAAACACAAACTAGTCACAAAGAAGAGATGTTTATTAACTCAGTCTATTTAATGAGCTGTAAGGCCTGTGGTCCCACACACTGTCGGTTGTGTGTGTATGTAATGTGTGAAAGTGACATGGCATCCAGCTGTGGGATGGGCAGGATAAATCCCCACCCAAAATTATCACAGGCATCCATCAAGATGCACATCCATCTATGTTAAGTTAGGCTCTCTCTCTCTGTCTCTCTCTTTCTCTCTCAATTCCTCCATTTCTCTTTCCCTTCCCCAGATCACCCTCTCCATCTCTCTAAGAAGATGAGGAGCCATCTGGGGGAGAGAAGCTTTATTTGGTGCCAAGATTGCAATCAAAGAGTGAAATATTCTTTTTCCCAAGAGAGAGAGAGAGAGAGAGAGAGAGAGAGAAAGAGAGAGAGAAAAAGAGAGAGAGAGAGAGAGAGGCAGAGAGAGGAGGAGTTAACTGGTGTTCCAATACCAGAAGGGGGCTGGGGACATGGAGATAAAGGTCTGTTTGCCAGCTGTCTGAATGGTGGGGTCTCCTGTTCAACCCTGTTCAGAGAATCCATCCTTAAAAATTCCAGAGCTGAAAGTTCCTTTTTATATTTTTCCACTGACCTCTTTGCCAGTTCTACCTGTTAGCTAACACTCCCGAATCACAACATGCTACAATGCTCAACTCACAAGAGATTAAAAATCAAATTGCTGTGTTGTTCACTGATTTACTACTTTATTCTCCACAGAGAGGGCACCTCACATGAGGACAGCCATGTTTAGCACAGATTTTCTGATACCCCAATCCAGGCCAAGTGTTTGAGGATAGGAGGAAGTTAAATATCTCTAAAATCATGCGACTGTGTTAAGGAACATTAAAACATAAAGATTTATTCATTGACCAAGACTAATTAATACTCGTAATAGCTATATATTCAACTTTCATTCCAATTTAAACCAATGACTCCCAAACGTTTTCTGCCATGGCCCTTTTTTGTAGATGAGAATACACACACACACACACACACACACACACACACACACACACACTTCCAAGCTCTACTAGAATTTATTTATACATTCATAGAAATCTGCAACTACATTTTCTCTGCAAATGACCCAGTTAATCCCTTCATCTCTTCAGTGACTTGTATGAGCTTGCTTTGAGTTATGCCTCATCATATTTTCTTGTTTTCCTTTTGGAAGTTGTGGCTTGAGAAAACTGATCATCTGCTGCATGTTTAGCTCTCACAAACTTGTCCATCTTTTGCATCTTTTTGTCTTGCTGTGACCCCCTGCAACAGCACTGTCTTAAAGTACAATAAGTTAAAATATGTTAAAAAAAAATTAAATAAATAAAAAATTAAATAAACCAAGAATGGAAAAACTGAGAAAGTTTTCCTTTTAGCACATTTTAAATCATGTGTTTTTTTTCATGCCAATGTAAAAAATATATATAATAATAATATGGATTTGTGACATTTTTAAGCTGTCATTCGGTTGTGGTGAGAAGCAGTTTGACCAGTTTAAAAGCTGATTAAGTCCATACACCGTGTGTGTCATGTGTAGAAACAAGGCCTGACATGAAATCGATATAAAAAATCCCAGATATTTTACACTGTTTAAAAATCCTGACCATATGCATTATTCACTTCCCAAAAGGAAGACATGTCAAAGGATGGACACATAATGTTTCTGATGTTTCTTTCCTAAGGGCAATGCTGATATTTCAGCACCAACTCTTCAATGCTAACAACAGTCAGGTCAACTCCCTCCACATTATCCCAGCATTGTTGTCCCCATGTTGTCCTCCATGTGCAAACCACTGACTTCAATCAACCCAGTAACGCTTCCCTCATCTGCCAACAGTTCTGCTATGGCTTATGGATCTTAAATCATCAGCTATTTAATCACATCAATTTGCTTACAAACATGATTCACAACATATGTAATGTAAACTTCAATGGCTCTTCATGTAGAGCACAGACTGTATTGTACTGTTTGAGCCTTCTAATCATCTTCATTAGCACCAGCTAGGACTAGCCATTACAGTTCAGTGTTAACAGTGTATTCTACATGATATAATCTGCATTCATCTCAATAGAGGAAAGTCCAAAACTAACATTCAAATATAATAAAAATAACTAGTAAGAAAAGGGTAGCTCTAACATTCGTGAACATTCGTGAGAAACAATAATTACTCTTATGTTTGAGAGACAAGGAAATCAAGCTCCACACTCACTTCAGATCTGGAAATATACACATGATTGTGAGAAGACCACACTGTGGGTCTGAAAGGACATGGAGATGTCAGGAGAATGTTACTGTGAAGGGGATAAAGACACAAACATCATGAACAAACATTTTTTTTCTTTTTTGGTCATTGAACAAAGTACAACAACATTTTTCTTCCACATTTACCCATCTGTGGCAGTGAACACACACACACTTTTTCTCTAACCACTAGTCCACAGCTGCCAAAAAAGAGCATTTGCAACTCAAACACAAGAAGCTGCTGGAGTTCTCAGAACAGACATCAAATGTATAAAATAACACCAAAATACAACACAGTGACGCAAAAAGTATAACAAATCAAAACTAATAAACTGTTTCTGACTCTTCATATTAGCCCCTCCTGTGCCTTGAAGCAGCTTTACACACTCTTGGCAATGACTCAAGCAGCTTCATGAGGAGCCTCCTGGGACACTTTTCCAACAGCCTTGAAGATCTTCCTTATGCTGAATATGCTACATATGCTGAGCACTTGTTGGCTACCTGAAAATCAGTGTGTTGAAGAAGTATTTCCCAAAAGGTAAGGAATAAAACACGAACAGATCTTAAAATGTTTTTCCTGGAACTAAATTCAAATGTAAAACTCCTTATGATTACATTTCATGCAATCAATTCATTTCATTACATTTAAGCATACGTATAAGAGATTTCAGTGATGTCACACATTAGCTTTGCAAAGCCCATCTCTTCTTTATCTCTCCTGTGCACGAGTGGAGTGAGGAATTCAGGCCAATGTAATAATTCTATGCTGTAAGGCTTTTCTTTCTGCAAGGCTGTAAAGGCAAAGCTTTCCAGATGATTTAAAGTGGGGTGAGTGTGGTTTTGCGAGTGTGATCCCATGTGCCCTGCACCCTTGGTCCCTAGAGTCCTGAAGTGCATACTTTCCATAGACAGTAAAACTGGGATGGGTGACATGAAGAAAAGAACGCTTTACAGAACACATGTGTCTATAACACGCCCTTTTATACACTCATTCCCTGTGGAAAGCATCCACACACACACATACACACCAACATGTGACATATATCTCACTGGAGCAGAAAGCTTCAGAGTCACAGGCCACAAATGATAAAAAATATGCAGCAGCACATACAGACGGGAAAATGTTACAAAAAAGCAGGACAACTCAAATAGCTAAAGTTCACATAAACAGGCTCCACCCACTACTGCATTCTTTCATAGCTACTGAGGTTGGAACACTTTACAAAGCATTCATCCCACAGAGCACCACTTTTTGTTTTGCCTTAAACCACAAAAAGTAGCAAGTAATGAATAAAAGTTCATATCTAGTATTTTTATTCTTCGTTCTAAAACTTCAGTCCATGAGATGAAGAATAAACCAAGCCTTGTAATCTCCAAATGAATGACTTCTTCACTTCTTCATTTCAGACACTACCAGGCCACTTGGTGTCTGTATAATGGCTGCTTCATAACATGAAAGAGACTCATTGAATAACTGATCGCACTTTTAATGTATACACAAAAATATGTTATCATCAAATATTTTTAGCTGAGCCTGCACTATATTCCAAGTTTAAATTCTAGCTCAGTGTTGTTTTTGCTTCCAAAGACATCAGAGAAAATCACAGACTGGTCTGCTCCATTTAAAATTAGAAGTTATAATGCGAGTTGTATTTGAGTCCCTATTCATTTCTGAAACACTTCTTTTTTTGTGAGTCATCAAACAACAAAGATAAGAATTTTAGAAATGTTTAACAGTTTAGAAAACTTTTAGGATGTAGAGCAGATCTTCTCAGATGAACGTAAGATTGACTAATAGATGCTGCAAGTTATTGAATATATGAAATTTCAATAGCTTCATTTAACGCTGAAGCAAATTTGATTGGATGTGTTTTAATAAACACAATAAAACTGCACATGAACAGCAGGAAAGAATGGCAGGTAGCGTGGGCGTAAAAGCCAAGACGCAATATTGCATTAGAGGATTGCATTTGTGGGCAGTATATGCATTGGTCAATATCCTGAAAACAATAATCATGGCAGAATTGGACTGGCCGTGATCAGGTAATACACTCATCATTCAGTGCGCTAATGCACTGTTGGAGTCAAGATGTCGCTGGCATTGCAAAATGAATTCACCAGTGTGCTACCGGAGAGAGGTGGATTCCAGCCATGTGAACCTCGCACATGTGTGAAAGCACCCTGTTCGTGACCTTCTCTTCCTTCTTTTCCTTCTCTCGTTCACCTCCCTGTGGGCTGGGGGAGGGAGAGAAAGAGCTGCAGAGTCCCACACTCCATACCTCCATCCCTTCTGCTCTCATCCCTTACAGCTGGGCCTTTGCCTTTGAAGAAGTCTCTCAGGAACCGGGCCGACACAAAGCAGACTCCTTCGTCTGTGAGGCTGAGCGAGCAGACCGTAGACCTGGAGGAGAAGTAGCAGCACATTCATCTCCCCCTGACTGCTGAGAGAATGTGTGTGTGTGTGTGTGTGTGTGTGAGAGAGAGAGAGAGAGAGAGAGAGAGAGAGAAGACCTACAGAAGAAGTAGATTCATCCCTAGAAGTCATGAGAGCCAGCAATCAAAGTAGTTGCATTTCTTGCAAGATATTAATATTTTTCTGACCTGAAACTGCTGTTTAATTTAAAAGTTTTATGTCACTGACAATGGCTGTGAGTTGTCCAGGAAGTGACGCTTACACTGGCATGCCACTTTATGGGAAAAAATAAATCGGAAAGTGTCATGTTCATATTTAATTTCCTTACATGTCTCTGTAGTTTCTACAAGACAACAATGAAATCAGACAGAAAAGCTTCAGAGAATTTAGCGTTACTTACTTTTTAGTCTCCTACTGCTCAAATTTGTCTCCTGAGATCTCAGTAATCTCACGTGTCTTCTCAAGTTTTAGTATAGATTTCAGATAAGTCACAAACTTTGTTTAGATTCACCAGAAGAACTAAACAGTTCATTTATAATCATTATCTCTTTCTCATGTCTCAGATCATGTCTCTGTGCTCTGAAAGAGATGTTTGAGGCTTTGGTTAACCTCAGATGACTGAACAAACCATGAGCAATCATTAGCTCTAAAATGAAAGATGTCAATTAATGTCTATGTATATATGAAATATTTTATGTTAAAAAACATAGGACTTTAAAATGAAAGAAATGTAGCTTTGTCAATGAAAACGTCTTATTTATACTTAATGTTACTCATTAAATAATGAAAACATTCATATTTATCAATCTTTTGTATCAATTATTCTAATTTCTTAAAGCCATAGCCCTATAAAAATAGCAACAATAAATCTATTGAAGTTCTGCTCAGAAATATAAACCTAACCACCTTTCAACCAAATAAAAGTTTTGTGCACACAGCATATACAGCACCAGTTAGACCGCTATGCTCTAAGACAAAGGAAATGTGGCCTTTGACCCTAGTTCCTGTTCTTATGTAGCGTGACTAGCTGCGGTTTGGAGTTGGAGCCACTTGGCCTTCAGACATGGCACAGTGTTTCGTCTGCTCAGGTGGGGGTCTGCTCTCTCCGCTGCTGGTGATGTAAAGAATCTACACAAACCTGATCTTATCTCCAGCCCGAAACTTGAGCACATACCGCTGCCGCACTCAAACCGAGCCAGGCTCAGAGGGCATTTTGGGAACTCCTGGGACACTACCCTTTTCCCTGGCCCCAGCCAAGAGCCTCCCAGATGTCCAGCCATGTGACAGCATTTGAGCTGAGTTTTCACAGTCAGCTGTCACTCATAATCACAATCTCTTCTCAGGTTGGGTTACCAGGAGCTTATGAGGATCTAGTAATAACAACACGTTCAAAAATACCTGAGCGTTTGAGGTTCTTCTTTCTTTTTGGAGCAACAGAGTGATAGATCAATCCCACAATCACTACTTGGTCGATTTGCGAATAGACGTTTGTGCGTGTGTGTATGTGTGTTTGCAGGTGTGAGCTGAAAGGAGTATGACACATGGACATCATTCATTGATCCATCTCCAACATGAAAGCTTGGATGGGTTTTGATCTGTGATATGCCAATGTCTTTTACATGTGTTTTTAGCTCATAACTCTTTTCTCCCCTCTGAAATGATGGCCATATGGGGAGGAGCACATTTGTTTCTACTACACCTAACCTGGATGCTTCATGTGATTTTTTTTTTTTGCTACACAGTATATGCTAACTATAAGTATCTGGATGTATGTTTTGAAAGGTCATTAGATTCTGCCAGATCAGATACTGATACATAGCAGATAATGATAACCAAACCAAAGGAAACCACAAATGGTGAAACAAGCGACTCAGAAAACTCAGAGTTGGAGTCTAAAACACAAGCATTAATGTTATAAATGAGATGCTCTGTTTTGGAATGATCAAAGCTTAAGGGAACTCAGAGAAGAAACCTAAGATTCCCCTGCGCCTCAGGAGTAGATCGTGTTTAACTGGAGAAGTGTTGCAGTCATGAGCAGCTCAGAAAGCCAGGAGTGAGGAGGCCCATGAGGCCCTGAGCCCAACTCTCACCTTACAGCAGAAATTCTCCACCCAAGCCCCCAACCCTGAACTGCTAAGCTGGCAGTATCCTGACCTAGGTGCCTTCCAAATGTTGAGCCTCTAAATTGGAGATGAATGCAGTCACGATGCACCTAAGAGTGCAGAAATTTCAGGAGATATTGATAGCAAGAGTTGGACATTGGCATACATATCTGACATTATAATGGACACCCCGAGGTCTGCTTCAAACATTTCTTTCAGAGTCGCATGTATGCTTACTCCCAATGAAATCCCCAGGCCACACAGAGAGAGACTTCAGAACGAATCAAAAAATGACCAATCAGGACGATCTGCACTGGAAAAGACAGGATAAGCCGAAATAGAAGTTGTTACAGGGCATTTCTTTAAAACATTCAAGGGTTTCATCAAGCTCTTTCCCTTTTCTACAGAGAACCAGATGGAGTCCTTCATGTTTACTCCAAATTCAGATGAAAATCAGCTCTGATGGAAATCTAAACCCAAACTTGGAGCAGGACTGCTTGTGCTACAGGTCCATGTTTGTGTTTAGACTTTATAGAGGGGTTTTAAGCTCCCTCTGTTACCTAGGGTGAAATCTATCCATATTGGAAAAGCAAAACAAAAACTGATGGAGAGATAGCGGGAATGGATGTTTCATCCAAACAAGTCAAACTCGAAACATGCTTGGATGTCTCCTCATTCCTGCCGAATACGATGGTATCAGCCTGTGAGAGTATTACATCAAGAATGGTTTCTGTGCCAAAATTCCAAAGCATCTTTGTAATTGATCCCAGGAGAAAATCAGCCATCGACAAATGAGTATGGACTGCTTGTAAAACAAGCCTTTGTTTTTCGGAGATTCTCAAGTATTGATTCTGCTGTCTTGTTAGGGAGGTGTCTGAGAGAGAGCCAAGTGTCGTAAGCAATTTCTTAATCCAAGACACCAACTGTAAAATACAACCTGGAGAGGGAAACGGGACGACTGAGAAAGAAAGCCGGAAAAAAAATGAACAATGTAACATGCATTTTACCATCAAAAATCATTAATACAAATGACCTGCATACTGCTATATAACCCAGCAGGACTAAGGCTTATGGTTCCTAACAAACCTAACAAATCAACCGATGAGAATCGCTGAACAGACTCACCATAACAGGCGCCAAATGACGTGTGTGTTTGGGCAGTGAAAGTAGGCCTAGACCAAGTCCTCCCTGTCGTGACTCCAGTTTATACCACATCCACGGGCCTTTGTGGTCCATGGCACTAAGCAGAATGGGAAAAAAGTCTGCAATCTGTCATCTCCTCCACTGAAATAAGACTACAATAACAGTGACAGGCTTAATTAAATCATAGAGTGCTGTCCTTTGCAATAACATTAGGTTTTTTACCCATTCGCTTGGTCCAGACTGACGTGAGGTGGTCAACCCCACCTCCTGGTCCTCCACCCGGGACAAGATGAGGAAAGCGCAGACCTTGTGGGACAATGATGGGGATGCTGGTTGACATGTTGGAGCTCTGTAGTTTATCAGGGGTCAAGCACCCGATTGAGTCTGAGGATTCAAACAGCAGTCTGAAGTATTGAATGGACTGAGGCACGAAAGGAGAGTACAGAATATGAATACAAACTGCTGGATGTATCTTTACACAATTCAAGTGTAACAAAAAACGATTTACTTCCATTTATCTATTTGCAAATTTCATCTGCAGTATCATGAAATTTGAATTTAATCAGTATCACAGTATTAGCCTTTGCAGAACTGATGCAATCTGATGCATTCACTTGATCCAACAGGGCCTTCACTACAGATTAATGATTAAGGGGCTATGGAGGGGAAGGACTGTGACTCCATTGGCTGCACACTGAATGATGGACAGATAACGCTGGCTGCTGATTGGCTAAATAAATGTGGCGACCAATGAAAAGCACATTCTCAGTTTAGGAGCCACGGAGAACATTAACATTACTTAACATTAACATAACTTAAGACGTCCATGTGATTTTTATACAAAATTTATTATATACAAAAGAATGAACATATTTTCATAACTCAACTGCAATATCCAACAATACATTTGCAATATGGAATTCTGATATGGTAAACAAAGCTGCGTCAGTGCTAGCTGAGTAGCCATGGCAATGTAGAATGAAAGCCCTGGATTCAGAGACTACATACAGTGCTTGAAACTGAATGAAATTTAAAAAGATAATTCTTTACTACTCCAGATACATATAAAATTATCATACCATATTACACGACCACAGTTGCACAATAATGTAAGTTTGAATGATGTATTGCTGTGTTTATTGCTATGTTCAGAGTGATTACTTTCTTTACTATCCTTACTTTCATTAAGGAGACATAGGCTAATGCTAATGTTATTATTTTGGTAATGGAACAAATGCTTATTATATATTTTCACAAAAATATAAATGTTACTTGATTCTACACAGTGTGGCACGGTGGTGCAGCAGGAAGTGTCGCAGTCACACAGCTCCAGGGACCTGGAGGTTGTGGGTTCGATTCCCTCTCCAGGTGACTGTCTGTGAGGAGTTTGGTGTGTTCTCCCTGTGTCTGTGTGGGTTTCCTCCGGGTGCTCCGGTTTCCTCCCACAGTTCAAAAACATACGTGGATTGGTGATTCAAAGTGTGTGTGTGTTGCCCTGTGAAGGACTGGCGCCCCCTCCAGGGTGTATTCCCGCCTTGCGCCCAATGATTCCAGGTAGGCTCTAGACCCACTGCGACCCTGAAGTGGATAAGTGGTTACAAATAATGGATGTATGGATGATTCTACACATGATTTTGTGTAACTGTAGATATTTTTGTGTGGGTGAGTGCTGAAAATAACACAAACTGTTGGTGTTCAGTTATGAGGTATGTGTCATTTCACATTTTTGTTGAAAAATGTAAGATTTGCTAGAATCTACATGACTTGAAATACAGGCAGTCCTGTGTGTACACAAAACATTGCACTGTATCATTACACCCAATAATTTAGCTAACTAGAATGCAAGAGAGTTAAATAGCCAAACAAGACGCTTTAGAGTGGCATTTATGACTGTTTCTCCTGTTTGTCAAGCAGGTAGAAAAATAAACCTCTACTAGAACCATACGTTCTTGGTTACTAAGTCACATCTTGTTGGCCGTGGAGAGGACACATTTCCAGAATGGAGGCCCAACAAACTGAATAGACAAATTGCGCATGTTCTTACAATATGCTTCTGCTAAATTGTAGCTTGGCAAGGAACATTCTTAAAAAATAAAACAGTTAAGAGTTTAATGAAATAAATACACAGCATGGACATGCCAGGACATGCCATATGTCCCATC
Organism: Hoplias malabaricus; assembly: GCF_029633855.1. NCBI lineage: Eukaryota > Metazoa > Chordata > Actinopteri > Characiformes > Erythrinidae > Hoplias > Hoplias malabaricus. The sequence goes on along the minus strand of NC_089815.1, from coordinate 9,615,560 downwards.
ATAGACACTATACTGGTGCTCCAAGAGTAACACTGGCCATATTGTTGAAACGTCATCACTAAAAATCCTGAAGAAAGCACGTGGTATTGTGTATGTCCTCATTATATTTGTGAGAGAGAATGTGTTTACTGCGAGAATTGGATGCCACTTGGCTGTGCGTGCTTGGTGATTCTCTAAAGTTCTGTGGCCCAACATCAGAGGCCCACAGCTTCATTATGTAGTTAAGGCCCAGTTGGAGAGCTGTTGTTCATCTGTGACTGTGCATTCATTGTGGCCTGCTGTGGAATCAGGTGAGGTCAAAAACAAGGCAGCTTCTGAGCATCTCCAAGACAGTTTATATATATTTTAAACAAGATTGATTATGCAACTATTTCTCCATGTAGTTGTTTTATTAGTAAGGCCAATTCAGAACATTAGGATCTACAATATGTGCCATGCAAATGAATTTTTTCTGTTATTTTGTTGTTTCTGGTGGTACTATATTCCCCAAAACAGGAATCTGTAATTCCATTTTTCAGTGCCTTTGCCTACAATGGGAATGATCAAATATCATAAGATATAAAACATGACCAATGCTAAACCTGCCAGTTTTTCTTGCTTTTTCCATTCTCCTCGATCCCACAAGTCTCCAAATCAACAAAACAACAATGTGTCATAGCATTGCCGTGGCGACCTTCAAACAAATAAACAGAAAAATAAGCATGTCTCCAGTCTCTCAGGGAGAAGAACCCCAGGGGACAAGATGCCAGTAAGAAATAGTCACTCACGCAAAGTGTGTAGAGCCAATTTGCCATCTTCCACATATGACATCACTGTGTTTTGCATTTTGCAATATGAATTGACTTCTGGTGTTTTATCCACTACAACTTTGCAGCAGGAACTGCTTTCATAGTACCCTTAACACAAAGTGATGATATTTACAGTGGAAGTACAATATGGTCAAGATAGTGATACACTGATATATTTTGAGTACTGTGAAAAATATCAAAAATTTACTGAAACTGACTGAAATGTTATGTGAAGGCCTAAAACAGAGGTGCTCAGTCTCAGTATCATTTATAGAACTAGCAGCTTGAAATTTGGAGACAATAATTGATCAGATCTTTTTACACTTGCACTAATCTTTGTCAGGGACCAGAAATTCCAATTGCATTTTTACTACTACAGACATGAAAGTGAATATTAGTTATTTTTATTTTTTTTTCATATGAATTTGAACACACATGAGCTGCAGAATCAAACTGCTTTGGAGTCTCTGAGTGAACTATTGTTAATGTTTGCTACAGAGAGTAGATCTGTAGACATTAATGTGGCCATGTTTAAAATAGGTTAGGGAGAAGAGAATGAGTGTAAGAGTGGGGAAAAGTAGTAGTGAGAGCAGAGACAATACAAAAAAGAAGGGCTACAGAGAGTGAGAGGGAGAAACAGAGAGAGAGAGAGAGATTTGTAAGGCTTTGTGCAGCCAGTCCAGAGGGGGAGCTGTTCTCCATGGAGGAAATCCCAGTCTGGGCCTGTCCACCAGCAGGGTTTGTTTCCTTTGAAAGTGAAGAAAGGCCTTAAAGCAGCATAAACACTGCGCTTCCTCCTCAACTCTGGTTTTGATTCTCCTCTGCCGTCTTCTGATGTGCAGGCTCACATAGGGGCACCCTAATCCTGGGCTTCTTCTTACACACACACACACACACACACACACACATAACATGCAGCTCCACAACAGAGGTATTGGCAGAGGTAAATGTGATAATGATGCCTGCATTCCCATGAATCCTTCACAAATTAATAAGATTTAATTGTAGTTGTGTATGTGACTGCCTCTTAGCCCAGACATTATGTTAAGTAAATGTCCACTGCATTGGTGTTCCATGTTCTTCCCTGTAAAATAAATATCTTAATAATTCACAGTCGTAATAATATCAAGTGAGATTAATTTAAATGTAGTCAGTATATTCAATATTTCTTATTACTGTTAGAATTCTTTGTAACTGAATATTAAGATTTTTAACTCATTTAAATATGTTTTGCTTGCTTTAAGTCTTTTTATAAAAAAATTAAATAAGTCTTATTTTTACTTCTAAACTCATAATGAGACATGTTAGATAGGCATATACTGATCTAAGTTGTTTTTAAAAGCAGAGACCCTCAAACAAAGCGTATCTTTGTATAGATACAAAGATATCTTGTATCAGTTTTGAAAGTCCACATCTTGCTATTTTAGCTCCGCTCCGGCATTATTTCACAGTTCCACCTCCGTGTTCTTTCCTGAGTCATGGCCCGTGTTTGCTTCTTGTTTTTCCGCAAAAAACAAACAAAGTGGAGCTGAACCAGGCCAGTGATTATGGCTCTCAAACAAAAGCCCGGTGCAGGAAGTGATGGCATGGGCCTCTGGGCCGGATCAGGTTCGTTTCGGAAAGGTTGAGTCAGTGGGCTTGTTTTTTTTTTGTTTTTTTTTTTCTGGGGCTGGGAGCATCCAGAGCCCTGAGAGCAGAGGTGTGAACTCAGCACCAGCCGTGTGGCCCAGTTCCAATCACTTTACCATATCCGTCATGGGAACATCGTCTATGTTTTCTTTTCATTACTGGACCAATCCTTTCCCGAGCCTTCCAAACAACAGTGGAATAACAGCTTATTTGCTCTGTGTGGCCTCTGTCGAGGGTGGGGGTTGGTGTAGAAGGGGCTGGATTGTAGTTTTCTGAGCTCAGGCCCTTGCCGGATCCGCTTTGGTCTGTTGTTGCTGCGGCCTTCGCCGAAGGTGGAAACAATCTTTCCTCTCAATGTAAACTCAATCAGAGGAGAATCATTGAACCATTACAAGATTCCATTTTTCCCACGTCAATAACTGACCTGCGGCCGTCCACTCAGTACACCACATCACTCCAGTGAATACTGTTTTTTATCTCTATAGAGGAATCGTATAGTTCTTTTGGATGGCTTAGATTTACTTCTGAAGTACAGTGTGATTTGCACACATTCTGAGGGACTCCACTGTCACACTTGGGAATAGGAAGCTGAATTGTGTAAATTAATTTTTTTTTTCACGTTTCAAGTTGTGGTTCTATACAAAAAAACATTTATATTACATCTACAGATAAATTGAGTAAAAAAAAAAGCATATACAAATACATATAATATATCGTAACATTTAAGATTATGGGTGGCCAGTCAAATATTCTGAAATAACCAGCAGATTCCATGTTTCATGTTTCTATGGTCCAAACACACAAACACATACACTCTCAGAAAAAAAAGTAGGGTAGAAATACACCATTGATCACTAAATGTACCTTTAATTGTACAACAGTGATTTCAGAGTTCACAAAAACTACGATACATTCTCTTCTCCAGAAAGAGAGGTAAATATTCTTTAAAGTAACATTATTTACAGAACTGTGTAAAATAAAAGAACAATATATAACATAAGTTCTGAAGATTAAATGGGGAAAAATCAAAACAGTTTTAAAATATGCAGTTATAATGGAATAATATTATGTTAAACAATTATGTTCCCTAATTAAAGTGACTGAATATGTACCCTTGAGGGTACCACAATAGAGACAGTGTCGGTGCGGTTTCCTAGACAGGGATTAACCCTAGTCTTAGACTATGTCCTCTATCAATGGAAAATCACAATTCAAAATGCTGTGTAATCTAGGACTAGGTTTATTCACTGTTTGGGAAACCACTCAGTAGAGCTGAGTTTTCTTCTTACACTAGAAGGATGAGAAACAGATTTTTTTAAAATGTAAAGTGCAATATAGCTTGATTATTTTTCTCTGAATTTTAAGTTTTGTTTATCTGATGAGGATAGCTTTCGTTCTCTACCATGTTTTGTTTTTTTACCATGTCATTACCATTACCATGTTTTGTGTTCCAATGTTTTGTGATCACTTTTTTGGAATACTTATTTAGTAGTGTTTTTTTTTGTTTGTTTTACAAAGTACTTTAAAAATTGTATATTGTGTCTCTAAATGTGTTAACAACACATGCAACTATGCATCTATGTATTTATTGGTGATGTATTCACTATTACAGACAAATAAAAGTAGTGAAACCTTTAGGTACTATTTTATTGTTTAGTTACTATATGATTACATTTATATGTAATTATGGCAATAAAAATACGCATTGAAATAAGCTGCACTACTGTAATCCACCTGCAAAATGGCTGAATATGAAGTTGTTACATTGCTGTATGTATCATAAAGATAAACTCTACATTTATTAGAAACTCTTATTATAAAGTGAGACTAAAAATAACAACTGTAGTTTCTTAATTCCAGTTTCCTGAGGACAGGTGACGGCATGGTCTGATTTGTGCACTCTCCTTGGACCTGGTTTAGATCAGATTAAGATCCCATGTCTGCACTTACAGTGGGTGAGGCTCCAAGAGTTCTGCTCAGTATTTGAGGGAGAATTGGTTTACGATGCGTTTAACTGTGAGGACGAGCTTGGCTTTGAAATCTGGTGAGAACAGCGTTATCTATTGAAAGAAGATGAGCCCTGGAAGTGTATTACAGGAGAAGCAATAATGTACAGTGATGTCAGACTGTCATATTTCTTCATTGAGAAAGACCCTCTGAGTTGTTTATGCATATTCTACAAAGAGTGGTGTTGCAATAAAGAACAAGGATTATAGATGAATTCTGGGGCATCTGAAATTCACAAAGACTAAAGAAATAAGCCGAAGGAGATATCAAAATCTAATTACATGTTCCTTTGAACTTGCCAAAGCCTAAACAACTTTATAAATAATCAGAATTTAAACACTGATATAAAATGTATTTTTAAAAGCTCTTTTTACTCGGTTTTACTGGCATTGTGAGACACAAGGAAAAGCAAGAAATGGCTTTAAGTGATAAAACGTGACATGTTTACATAATTACCTCCACCACTGGAATGACTGGGAGCTAGTATTCACTGGTGCATTGTGGTTATTTGTCAGCAGATACTGGAACAGTGAAGGGTACAATTGTCACATTCTGAGAAGCACATTTGCAAGCAAAGTGATACACTTCAGGAAGAAAAAAATATTCCCAGAGAAAAGAAATAAAAGAAAGAAGCTGGAAAATGTCTGTCCAAAATCACCCTAGAGAAAAAATTGCAGGCTATTTACTAAGCTTCATGATGCTAGTCCCTTCGGCTTGCTTAGCTTTTAATATGTAGACAATCACCACAACAAGATCTCAGAGGCCCAGCCTTCATCCCCTCAAATCCTGCCAAAACGTGTGTAGTTTTGGAATTCCGGAATGCCATCCCAACCGTGAAGCCCTCACTCCCTTTTGCCCAGCGCTTCATGGAGGGCAATTTTCCTCTGGCTGAGCCTCGCAAAGCCGCCTCACCTGGAACCAATCTGTAACACAATCGAAGTGTCCTGACTTGAAAGCCCACTGCCTTCCTTTGATAGTCTTGTCCTGGTAGTCTGCACGGCGCTGGAAATAGCCCCTTTGTAATCTTCAGATACAAAAGCGAGCAAAGACGCTGGGTTAATATCTAGCCATCAAAGTGAATTATGCAAATAAGCCTGCAACATTGCTCAGACGCACTCTGTTTTTCCTGTGAAGGAGCGGGAAATCGGCTTGACTGTGGAAATACTTTCTTAATGCCATCCACAATGCTCCTTCAAAAAGTTAAGGCTTTTGTTGGTAATTGCTCTTCTGTTTCACTATAGAGAAGAGCTCGACCCACCTTTTTACAGACAGGTGTGGTCTAGGTAACCTCGCTTAATGCACTCAAACCCCCTGACTGCCCCCACTTCATATCCCCCTACTTTCACCACCACAACCCCAGATAGCTTCCAAGAGAGACCAGCAATTAAACTTTAATAGCTGTCCATTGAGGGGTCCTGGGGGATTTTCCCCTGAGTCAACATGTCAAACCCCATTTCCTTTTTCTCCCTCCCTTTTTTTACCTCAGTGATTTCTCCACTGGAACTAAGGGATTTCTAATAAACCACTGTATTCTTCAGCTTTTCATGTGGATTATGGCACTGAACCTTGCTTTGCTGGTGATTGGTCAGCAGATAGACTTAAATTCTGATGAATAAGTCTGAAGTAAACACATCTAAATGAGCACTCTAAAAGCCAATAGCACACTAATAAATGCAAAGACCCTGTAAAAGGTACCATTAAGAGGTATTTGATAATTGTTTTCCTTTCACTGGTGTGAAATTCCGGTTCCTTACAAGACATGTGAAGCAAACAGGACACCAGCAATGGTCCACATCACAGAATTTATGACCTGGAGGAGACATTGTCTTTTTAGTCCCAGCAGGTAACGTGAGCAGCAGACCATTTTATAGCTTGAAAATGCACGTCTCATGACTTTATTATATTTCTAAAAGCAGAGCTAAAAGCTCATACATGGACCAATACACATTGTATAAAGATATCTTGCATTGACGCAGCAAGTAGTGTCGCAGTCACACAGCTCTAGGATCCTGGAGGTTGTGGGTTCAAGTCCTGTTCCTGGGGACTGTCTTTGAGGAGTTTGGTTTGGTGTGTTCTCCCGGTGTCTGCATGGGTTTCCTCTGGGTGCTCTGGTTTCCTCCCACGGTCCAAAAACCCACGTTGGTAGGTGGATTAGCTACTTAAAAGTATCTGTAGGTGTGTGTGAATGTGTGTATATGCTTGTTGCCCTGTGAAGGACTAGCACCCCCTCCAGGGTGTGTTCCTGCCTTGCGCTCAATGATTCAGGGTAGGCCTTTGTTAGACCTGCCTACCTTGGGGGACCCTTTTACAGACAATAGCTTATCTGTTGCTGCACAGTTTGTGTTAACCATCCTCTACTTCATCCTACCTCATCAGTGGTCACTGGATGTGGCCCACAGGACTCTGATTAATGTCTTTTTTATGTTTTGTTTTGTTTTGTTTGTCTGGTGGACTACTGTGACACAGGGGTTTTAAAACTCCAGCAGTATCGCTGTGTCTGATCCACTCATAGCATCACAACAGACATTCAGTATCATTGCAGCGCTGAGAAGGATCCACCATCCAAATCACACATGGCTGTGGTCGTCCTGACTATTGAAGAACAGAATGATAAGGGGCAAACAAAGTATGTAGAGCAACAGATCAACTGTAGTCTGTAATTGTAGAATACAAAGTGCTCCTGTATGTACAGTGGAGCTGGGAGTATGAATAGTGATTGTTGAAACAAGGAAGTGGACATTGTTTAATATTCAATCTGTGTATGCTGCTAAATTGATGAAATAGTTTTACTTGACAAATTAACTAAAACAGGTACAACAGGTAGCGTCTCTGTCACACAGCTCCAGGGCCCTGGGATTGTGGGTTCAAGGTGCGCTCTGGGTGCTCTGGTTTCCACCTATGCTCCAAAAACACATGCTGGTCGATGGTAGGCTACTAAAAATTTCCTTATGTGTGAATGTGTGGTGCCCTGCAAGGTACTGGCGCCTCCTCCAGGTTGTGTTCCTTCCTTGCACCCAGTGATTCCAGGTAGGCTCCAGACCCACCGCGACCTTGTACTGGATAAGCAGTTACAGACAGTGAATGAAAAAAAACAAGTAAAAATTGTTTATAACAATTTTATAATGTTCTTACAATTATCTCAAAGTCATTTGATATGTCCACTTGATTTAAGATGATTTCACTTGCCAAGAGATTATTTTCTGCAGTAGACAGTTGATTGGTTTCCCAAGCTGAACACAGGTGCTATATATGGGACAATGATCTGCCACTGTTACGCTAGCATTCCAGCCCAGAATGCTTGAGAAAAACAACATAGCTTTGCGTCTGTGGGTTTGAGGGCCTTATTTACTTGCTGGATGCATGTGATTTGAATTGAGCGATTAGCAGTAATTCAATCAGCTGTAGAAGGGCACAGCGCATGGATATAAGGCAGAAAATAAAAGCACATCTGCTGAGAAGGGCCTTTGTCCTCTCAACCCCAGTCACAGTCGTTACCTTTGAGCGCAAGTCACAAGTCCAGCTTGGCACGTGGCCAGCAGGCCCTGCTGTGGACTACAGCACAGAGTCCGTTCCTGTCCATCCTGGCAACCCTTTGCCCAGACCTATAATCAAGTTAGTCCCTCGCTTTCATTCCTCACCCTCCACTCACATGGCTATCCTCACACATCTAATGCCCAATCCCATTTCATCCCTTGCCCCTACCACTTAGCCCTATGCTTGCATTTTGCCTAGGGGTAGGGTGTCTCAATTCTTCTTGGGAAAGAGGGGTAGGACATAGTGTTAGGGCTACACAGGCCTTCAAATGGAGATTTTTGGAGACAGGATAGTTTCTTAGGAAATTTAGTGTATCTCAAATTTCATCTCAATTGAATTGGAGTTAGATACTTTGATATGATTCTGAATTATTTTATCTGACTAGATGCATTTTTATTTATACAGTATATTTTTTATATAATATCACTGCAATATTTAAAAAAAATGTGAAAAAATTAAATAAGTGAAAACTGTTGAAAAATATATTTGTGTAAAATTATTATTAGTACCAGTTTTATAAATGTATTATAATTATTGTATCACCCCATATTTTACCAGCATATAAAATTAATCCTATAATATCCTATAGGAAAGAATTTCCTCGTTTTCCATTCATCAACAACTGAAAAGAAAAATGAACAGTATCTATTATATGTATAAAGCATTTTAACTTAATCTCACGTTTCCTTCTCTGTGGCATATGGTTGCAGTAAACTAAACAACGGTTTTCCTTTACTCAGTAAGAGAACAGAAAATCCAGAAATGTAAATATTCTTTTAAATGAATAAATATATAAATATAATATCCAGTTACTCAAACTACTTGATTAATACTTCCTATCTAAATTTGCGAATCATTTTAGTGGAATATGGAATATCATTAGATTGCACTGCCCTTATCATTTCCAGAGAGCAGTTTTCCATGCTTCTTGGCACAAGTGGAAACAGAAACCTTTACATTACAGAACTGCAGAAACAACTTCAAGCTAAAAGCGATTGTTACTGGAACTGCTGTGTTGTAATATGATATTATTTTAAAGTGTATTACAAAAATCATAAAGTCTTCATGGTGAAAACATATGTTTCTAGATACATTCAGACCTCATTACACTAATAGTCTTGGACCACTGACTGTGCAAAGAGCACATTAAATCAGCTTGCTGTTTCTAGTAGGCAGTAAAATGTTATTTCAAATCATAGCTACTGATTCCTAGGCAGGAAAAGGGGCTTTTTTTCAGCAGCTGGCACTGAGAAGCATTCAGCACAAAGAACTGCACCAGAGTACTGCATGCTGCTTTCCTTCATTTCCCTTAAACTGGAGACACGGAGAACACCACCCTCGCAGACCAAGATCGGCTCACAGTCTGTTCTCTACGAATCTTCCTTAAAATGCTTAACTTGGCACTGAGTGTGTTTTATAAAAGGCCAATTTATGCTTCTGTATTGAATCTATGCCATAAGTACGGCATAGGTACCACTCAGCCGCATGTCCTGTGCTGTAGCCGGATGTGCACCACCCCAGAGATGTACAACATGTTGTGGGGATTCAGTCTGCAACAACTGTGATTGGTCCACATTTGGATGAACATGGAAAGATTAACCAAGGAAGTCTAGAAATTTGCTGGTTTAGACGTCACAAAATGTATGAATTTTTGGAAGAATCTCCAAGATTCAACACAGGAATATATACTGGTGTTAACAAGGACACATAGTGTCTTTAATTCGAAGCACTGAATAGCACATCCTTGTAAAGCAATTCTGAAATATGTGAGTGAGTATGTAGGTGAGTGCGTGAGTTACAAGTTTCATGAGATACTTCACATCTAAAAACACTAATTAAAATTGTATGTCTTAAATGTAACGTAAAGTTATTTTCAGGAAATTTATAAATATCTCAGGTAGAAAAACTAAGGCCAGATTCTACTGTAGGAAAGTACTGATAAGACAAAATAGGCCCTTAATGACAACTGACAGACCCACAGAAACTTTTATAAGCACATCTGTGAGTCAGACATCATCACACACTCTCATTTCCTGCTCATGTTCCAAGGACACTGGTCTTAATCAGTGAAGGCTCATGGTCCTGCAAGGCCTCTTGGCCCCAAACTCTTACCGTAATGCACAAACAAAAATTAAATATACAAAAAAAAAACAAAAAACAAAAGTAAACAACAGAAAAACCCACAGCAATGTGTGGCAATGTTTCACATCTGTGCATACTTTCAGTGAGCAACACTGAAAATTATATATATTATTAATTTCATCATACATACACTGATCAGCCATAACATTAAATGACCCCTTTGTTTTTACGCTCATTGTCCGTTTGATCAGCTCCGCTTACCATATTGATGTAGTTTGTATTTCTACAATTACAGAATGTAGTCCACATGTTGCTTTTATACTTTTTTTGCCCCAATACACCCTGTTTTTTAATTGTTAGGACCACCAAAAGAGAGCAGGCATTATCTGGCTGATGGATAACTCTCAACGCTGCAGTGACATGGACATAGTTGTATTTGTGTGAGTTGTGCTGGCACAAGTAGTCCGACAAGGTTAAAAAGGAATGGAAAATGAATGGACACAGGCCACTGCATCTTTATGGATGCTTGCTCATTTAATATTTCTTCTAATATGAAGGCTATTAATTGGGAGTTTGTCAATCTTTGCTGCCCCTAATATTCTAGCATGTCCTAAACGGTAATTTCATTGCATGTAGCTACAGGAGCATTAATGAGGTGAGGTAGTTCATAGAATCAATAATTCTGGATCAGAAACAAGAACCCAAATTATCCCATAAGTACTGAATGGTGCTCTATCACATCAGAGAATACAGTGCCACTGCTCCACAGACTAGTCCTGAAATTTACCAGTCTACCCTACACATTATGTTTTTAATTAATTATAAGTGGTATTTGCAAATTCTGGAAATAAAGTGTATCTATGCAGTTAAGAAATGCCTTTACATTTCGGCCATCACATCATCAGTAAAGAGAAATACAGCCGCTCCACTTTCAGAACACATTCCAGTGCCATCATGTTTCCCAGATGAGGGGGCTTTGTTTTGAATCGGGAGCCCCACACTTCATTTCCAACTGCAACCTGGCTTTTCTAATCTTGAGGTGTGCCATTGGTCTGCATACTGCGGTAAACCTAGGGGTCAGAAAGGTGATTCTGTCTTTATGGCAGTTGTTGGCTCATCTACACATCCATCCTGTGGGCTGCTCTTGATTTGATCAGCAGTGTTTCTACATTTTTGAAAGTTTCTAGGTCCCCACTGTTATGCTGTCTTATATCTATTCTTTACATTTAGTGTATTCCTAGTTCACTTTTATACAATTTAATCATTTTTTGCATGAATATTTGATCATTTTGTTTGTTGTGATAAAAAATTCACCATTTTTAAGCCAACACACTGAGAGACAACAACAACAGTTTCCAGATTCAAGTCACATCTAGAGAGGAATTGGTTGTCTACGTTTGATTTATTTAAAGTTTACTGTAGATAAGTCCTGCATTACAGACAATTGATGATCCCAATTTGAAGAAGGCAAGCTGGAGCCCAAGATAAAGGACTAAACTAAGGACTATCAGAATCTAAAAAAAACATGTACAGAAATTCAGTGTGTAATATGAAGAAAGCTGTATAATAGCAGCTGACAGTTATTCTAATACTGAGGCTAGTATGCTAGGAGCGCCTATGGGACTGTAGACTGCCACATTGTGGTCCATTGTTGACAGGAAGGCCTTCAGGCAGGGTAGTCCCCCCATCCACACTTCCTCTGGCTTTTGTGGCCTGCCCACTTCTCTGGCCTCTCCACAGGAAGTTCCTGCGTACTAAAACAAATTGATTTTTCTTGCCTCTTGTGCTCCAAGGTCCATGTTAATCTGATTAATTGGTTGACAGGGCTCTGCCACAGTTTAGACATGTTGCTTATATTTCAGTATTTCAAGAAGAGGAAGTGGGTTTAGGTCACAGGGGTCAAAGGTCAGTCAAATCCGTTCACAGACTTGTTATTTTATACTTGCTATTTAATGTCTGATTAGGTGCTGTGTTCTTTGTTAACTCCTACTGAACTCCTGATTTTAGCATGTGCTATTAAGCATTACTGTATTATTGTCATACATTCTTAATGTAATTTGCTGCCCAAACATCAGAATCCACCCTTGATTTATTTATGTTTCGGTCACAATGACAGTTTTGTATATTATTTATTTTTCACTGAGAGGGAAGGGACAGAACAACAGAAAATTACAGACAAGTAAATAGAACATTCATTTGTCATATTTTGTAAGTCTAGTACTTCTGTCAATCATTTTGGCTGACTTTTGGTTTAAAATATAAACAAATTAATAAATAAAAGTTGCTGAACATTTTTCCATATTTCAGTCTCAGACATTGTTTATGCTGCCACTCATGGTCCAGGTAATCTCAAACACATTCTGTGAGGGTAAGACCTGGGCTTGGGGCAGTCAGTCCATTCTTGTGTGTGATCTGCAAATGTTTTTCTTTGTGTTTACTTCCTTTTTCAATACGGAATTCTTAACAGATCCATATCCATTCAAACTCATAGCAATGGGCCGTGTTCTCATACTGGAAGACATACTGGACAAAGCTCAGTAGATTACTGTGAATCTGAAGTGAGAATTAGATTTTCTTACAGATGGAACCATAAAGTACTGTTTATGGGGACAATTTGGTGGTCTTATTAGGTATATTATTATCTCTGTCTCTGGCAAAAGCTGGGACTTCTAACTGTTTATATGTCCACAGACTGAATTTCAATGCTCCACAAAGGCAATCACATTTTGCTGCACCAATAAAAGTCCTTAGGCAAGATTTCTAGTGGCATTTTTGTGTTCATATCTAACATGATGTAACTGTAAATCACTCTGCATAAGAGTCCACCAAATTTAAATGTATTATTAATTTACTATATAAAGATAGCTATAAACGCTAATAAGCCAGCTGGGTATGAAAGTGTGAACTGTTCTGAGAGGGAGAGAACAGTCCAGCAGTGTTCTCTCCAGCAGAGCTGGGCAGAAGCAGAGAGAACCAGAGCTCTCAGTGTAACTTTGAAGATCAGACTGGCTCACTGATGACCCCTTGACCTCAGGTTCAGTAAACAGCACTCACGGCTGTAATTGAAATCACTTGCACCTCTCTGCAGGGATGAAGAGAGCTTTGTTCAGAACTAGGCTGCTTCTGACTACCTGCATTATCTGGGTGGGATGCTTCAGCCAGGGACCATTTTTAGAACTCTGTAAAGGAAAACCACCTCATTACACAGTACTGTTACATGTCTCTGCTTAATCAGTTTCACAATGATAAATGATTCATGGCGGGCTTTGGATCGTACTTGCCAGGATATGAGACCTTGAAAATGTATGATAATAAATGACCATGTAGACCAGTTATCTTCTCATTGGGTTTGATGTGCAACAATAATTCTACAGTTGCTCATGATACTGATACAACAGTAAAATACGCTTAGAGAAGAATGTAACAAACAAAACACACTGAATCCCTTCTCAGCTCTGGGAATGAATGAGCTGTGAAGAAAGGACAACTTCTTCCATCCAAGTGTCCTCCTAAATTGAATAAGGAACATGACTCTGATTAGGACCAAATTTGAAAGAGCTTCTTTCTAGTCGTTTCCAGGACATTCCAAGACATTAGGCATATGACAGGCCCTCTGTTTCCTCCTCTGGAGTGACCTCAGTCTCAGAGGTCACTGCTGTCGCAATACCTGACACTGGTCACTGCAGACGCAAGAACTATTAGTGACACAAGCATGTTGCTGGTCACTTTGATTTCAAGTGTGTGTGTTTGTGTGTGTGTGTGTGTGTGTGTGTGTTTTGCACTATAGCCATACAGAGTGAACAAGGGTGGAGCAGTGTCGCTACATACAGCTCTACAATTTGACCTCTACAACATCATTTTTCGCTGGAACTCATCAAGATTTCATCTGAGCTCTTATTATTAGCGATATAAATTTAATAATAATGAACAGAGATACTTACATGGCTCTGGTCTTACACCACATTGTGTTTTATGGTGTTTTTACTCAGAGTGGCTTACATATACTTTTAGAGAAGTACAGTTCTCACAGCAAACAAACAACCTCTCCTGTGTTTGTTCATTCAGAAGCTCTGTATCTTTTAAGTAATGTAACTCGGTGCACCTGTGGAACATTATGTTTGAGCAAGAGACTGACTGTAGCTTGTTGGTGGCTTAACTTGCTTGTAAGTTTTAATTCACTTGTTTGAATTACCACAGAAACTCATGTGGAACTTGAGCTGTTTAGTTTTGTAGCACTTTCAGTATGTGTTTATTTTCATGCAATTAGCAGCCTCCTGCACTTGGAGTCAGTTCCTCCTTAAGTAATATAAATTTAATAAAAAAAAAGTAAGTACACATACACACACATTTATATATAAAAAAGGAAGACAGAATTTACACTGTAAGTTCTGATAAATCAAATGTGAGATTAAGTCCCCAGTTGTTACTTTGTTACACTGATTGTTCACTGTAGATAAATCTTAGCACAAGTAGAAACTGCTCCGTGATATGTATTAATTTTCATGGAGATGTTACACGGTAAATACCAGGAAAGTATATTATGAGAAGCGACATGTTACACTGTAAGTACAGGAAAAGTACACTCTAAAACACAGACTGTATATAAAGTGTTACCGAATAAGTCAATGTTACCCACCTATGGAGCAAGAATAGAGGTGCATCCTCATCTGTTTTCATGCTTTTCAACTTTCTGAGGACTCTCCACCGTCCAAACACACCCAGATACTTGGCCACACCTGAGCTGTAGTTCATTTGTGGCTCTGTATACTTACTTAGTCCCATTTGACCCTATTCTTTAAAGGTCAGGACCATGACATGATGAATACAGGGCAGGTGTTATTTGAGTGGTGAATAATTCTTTGTTTTGGTGGTAGTGTGTTAGTGTTTGTTTTGCTGGTACAAATGGATTGGGCACAGCAGATCTTCTGGAGTTTTTATACACCTAAGGGTCACATCTGCACTGAGAATACTCCACCACCCCAACATATCCAACCCACAGTGTCCTGTGACCACTGATGTAGGCCTATAGAATGAACAACAAAATCTCTGCAGCAACAGATGAGCTACAGCAATATAAGTGTTGCCTTGGATGTACAATTCTAAGAACATTTTTAATTGATTTTTTGCATGCTGTGTAAACTTTAAATGTTGAAACATTTGAAGAGATTTCTTTAAAGAACCGATTTTCAAGAAAGAAAAAAATAAATACATAATTAAAAAAATTGTCCTTTTTACCATTTTTATTTTCCAAAGTGTCCTATGCTTATAATAAGATCATCAGCATAGACCTCAATATTATGTTCACATACTCTTCATGAAGTTGTGAGTCTGTGCTCAAAACCCAGCTGACCAAAAGAATAGTCAAGAAGCTCTTCGGTCTGCCTTATAAATTCTTGTGGACATACTGATGTCAATTCCAGTCTCAGTGGCTGACCAAAGAGGCCTGTGGTCCAGCTGGAGTCGCCAGACACAACCTTGATGTCAGACCATGTACACTCCAGCAAATACATAAAGCCTAACAAAACAACACAGAGAGCTTTTAATTTCACATTTTCTCTGAGAAAGTGCAGTATAAAGCCCTGCAAAACCATGGGCAAGAGCGTGCACCATCATGAAAAGAGATTAGCAGCTGCATTTTATGACAAAACTCCCACACTATCATTAAAACACAGGCAAAGATGTTCATAAAATTTGCAGCTTGTTGTGCCATATACAGAATCTGCTCAGATTATGGCCCTTTATTTTCACTGGGTCTGAAATCTTTGAGATGATACAAAGGGCCTCCTCAATGGGAGGAGGGTTTCCTTTTTATTTCCCCAAGAAATTTCACTGAAATTCATCCAATGAAATCTGGCTTTACACATTTACAACCCCCCACCCCCTCCATATAAAGTGTGTGATGCGTTGTTATGCTTGTTAATCTACCATAAGCAAGTGTGCAATGTTTAGAAATCTCACTTGGCCCAATCACCATCTCTTATCCTTCACCAATACACTATCCCCTCACTGTGGCATTACGTTTGAAAGATTTTATGTGGAAACCCATGTAAAATGAGACTGCTACTGAGGGCTTTTTACAACTGTTACGCTTTTTCCAAATAAACGACCAACACCAAGTTGGCAATTAACCCAAAGAGAGAGACAGCAAGAAAAAGAAGGAGTCCAAGGTCAGTTAGGATAAAAGAAAACAAGAACACTGCTCCAGAGTCAAAAGCGTGGAGCAAATATTGCAAAGTCCTAAGGTTAAAAAATGTTGCTTCAAGGTTGAGAACATTCTGAAGATCCATATTCAAATCGCTACACCATTGAATAAGGCATAAGTCAGAGCAATTCAGTTCAAGTAAAATAACCTCAACACTTGGAACAAAATAATCATAAAGCTCCCAAAACGATTTTTCCATTCAGAAGGTCAAGGAAAATGAAAATATCACACATTTATTGTCAGCATTGGCAGAACATTTCTGAGGAGCAATTCCAGACTGAATAAAGAGAGGCCTCTTTTCTGGCTGCAAATCAAAGACAGGCAACAGCTAATTTCTCATCTTCTTTGTTCCATCTTCTGCTGATAAATACATCCTTAAAGACAACGCTATTGTATAACATCTAATTGGCTCCCGTGTTGCTGTTAACAAGCAGAGTGGCTACATTACACACACAGCTGGGGGTCTTTTAAAGACCTGCTTGAAACATCTTTTGACCGAAACCTTCAAAGACACACAATCAAATGTTCTGAGGCTTCACACAAATATGAGATCTTTTATTTTCCACTGAAACATGTCATTTTCATAATTCACAGGATATCTTTTCCAGGGAGGCTCAGAACAAGAGAAAACATGCATAGACTCCAGTTTAGTTGTGCTTAGGGAAAAGAACAAGATTCTAAAATTTCAGCCAGAGTCCACAGCTTTTGATGACAATGGCTTTAAGCCCGACCATCATGTAGAATGCACTTTTAACAATAATGGAACCATGTTTGGTGCTATAAATGGTTTAAGGACAATGATTTTTAGAAGATCGTTTACAACATTCAATAATGTAATATGCTTTGTACTGATTTGAAAAAATACAGAGAACTTTAGAAAGTGAATTTACAGTAATCATTAACTAAACTGGACTCTAATTTTTTTATAAACTTCATAACCTTTTCTTTTATTCATCCATTCATTGTCTGTAAATGCTTATCCAGTTCAGGGTCCGTAGCCTACACAGAATCACTGGGTGCCAGTCCTTCACAGGGCGACACACACAGACAGGTTCAACTACTCATTCACACTTTTGGACACTTTTTTTTGGTCACCAATCTACCTACCAACATTTTTGGCCCATGGGAGGAAACCAGAGCACCAGGAAGACACCTGCATGGACACAGCAAACTCCTCACAGACATTCACCTGGAGTGGGACTTGAACCCACAACCTCAAGGTCTCAGGAGCTGTGTGACTGCAACTCTACCTGCTAAGGAATGGCTACATTTTTACATGTAAAAATATGTTATGACTGTGTGATTGGGTTGTATCTTTTCTTGGTACCTAGAATTGGATTCTGTACTGTATTTATTGTTTAGATGATTACCTGCCCGTGGACCACAGACAGAAATGAACTATTCTCTGGTGCAAAGAATTATTTCTCACATTCAGTTGGTTAACCAAACCAACTGAAACAGACCAAACATATGAAAACAAAACAGGAGATAACAAAATAGAACAGAACAAATGTTTTCATTAATTGACTAGAGCAATTAACAATCAACCCAGGAGATAGTTTAACAGGCAGTATAAAATGCTTGAAAGTGTCCACACTCTCACTGAGCGTGCTCAGTTTGGCTGCATTCTTTTGCAGTGACCTGTCTATGACCAGCGAGCCTCTTCCTGCATGATCCTCTTTAAGTAAATGCTTAATTGAATTACAATCGAGGCCTGAGGGGACGGCAAGGGCAGAGGGCGATACGGACCCCAATGATAATGTTTCCACTTGCAGCCGTTATGGTGGTGGTGGGGGCACGGGAAGGGCATTGTAGGGAAGAGAAAGTGGAGACTGGTGTGTGAGCTAATGCCTGAGGGCAGGTGGGTGACCTGGCATTCATGTATACCTCAGTGTGTTTGGAGAGGCTCCAGCCCCAGGCTGAGCAACTGACCTAACAGGGGTGCACATGTTAGAGAAAAGCTCCAGCTCTAACTCTAACTCCAGCTCTGGTTCCAGTGAGGGGGGACCAGTAAGCATAGAATTTAACTTACAGAAAAAAATTTAGAGCAAGCTGATGTGAAAGGCTTCATTCTAGAGTTTATTATTATTTACTATCCATCACCATCAGTTGATGTGGTAAATTATATTCAGTTTTAATTTTGGTTTTAATCTGGTTTTGGCCCGTTGTGCCCTGTACATACTCCTACATATGTACCCTTATTTACATAATCTCAAAACTATTCTAAAAGGAGGCTTTAAATATCAAGCAATGCATTGATAATCATTTAACATAATACATTTATGTGTGAGGAAAGCAGTGGTTTCTTAAGGCTAAAACTATAGAGCTGCAGCTACCTTTGAATAACTTAAAATCATTCATTCATTCATTATCTGTAACCGCTTATCCAATTCAGGGTCCAGCCTACCTGGAATCATTGTGCGCAAGGCGGGAATACACCCTGGAGGGGGCGCCAGTCCTTCACAGTGCAACACACACAGTCACACATTCACTCACACACTCACACCTAAGGAAACTTTGGAGTCGCCAATCCACCTACCAACGTGTGTTTTTGGACTGTGGGAGGAAACCGGAGCACCCGGAGGAAACCCACGCGGACACAGGGAGAACACACCAACTCCTCACAGACAGTCACCTGGAGCGGGAATCAGGACCCTGGAGCTGTGTGACTGCGACACTACCTGCTGCACCACCGTGCCGCTAACTCAAAATCAGGTAAAGTTAATGTTTTTCACAATTGAAAGTTTTAGAAAAAATATATATCACCAGATGGCACTTAGGGTAGACGTTGTATAGTGATTCATGCATGGACAGACAGATAACACAATGAGATGCAAGCCTCCAAGAATGCCTTTCATTTTAAAAAATCATTGCCAAAAACATTTGTTTTTGAACCAAACTTGACGTATGTGTGTAATGTGAATTTTGCAGTTGAAAGAAATCCAGTCAGAGTGGGAGTGGATTTATTTTAATGTATTTCAACAAACAGTTAAAGCTATTGCTTTAAAAGCTATCTGAGGTATTTTTATATCACCCTATATAATATATATTTAGAAAAGAGATGTAAACTTCCCTTTTTATGCAGTTGTCTTTTTTAAATTATAATTATGACATGATTATAATACAATATCTTAAATGGGACAAATAAATAATTTAAGCGTGTTTCCTGTTGAGGTTTTGGACTTCATTTCACTTAAATAAAATCACAAAAATTGCAAAATACAAATATGTAAATATTTTCATTATTGTACTCAAACTTTTGAAGCACCTGTATCAGACATTGTTTGCAAGCAATGATTTGTAACTATAAGAAAACCTGAAAAGATGAAGGAAGCACCACATTCCTGTAGTGAGGTGCAAGGACTGTTTAAAACAAGCACACGTCCACAGCTCTTGACCTCTGACCTCATGTCAATTTCACTCCTGGGCCCTCCGGTGTGCTGCTCTAGTCTCTGGCTCCCTGGGGCGCTCCACTGGCCAGGTCAAAGGTCATGGCGATGACAGCAGGCACCTTGCTGGGAAGAGTGTGGCCAGTGGCGCAAGCACAACAGCAAGTCAATCTGCTGACCAGGCCTAGCCAACCGGCCAAATAAAGAGCTCAGGATCAAGCTTCTGCTTGCGAAAACAGTGGCGGGGTCAGCAGCTGACCTGCAGGATCACACTGTGCTTTCATCCCAGTCAAACCAACTGAATGGGATTGCTGCTTCTGTGGGAGTCCTAACCCTTTATTTTCAATGCAGCTGAATTCAGTTTTATTTATATAGCGCTGTTTGGAACTGGCAGTGTCACAATGATCTTCATAGAAATATAGAGCCTAAACCCAAGTTCAAACTGATGTAACAGTGCAAGAAAAACTCCTGAACATTAGGAAGAAACCTAGAACGGAACCTAAACTTAAGAGGAGAACCTATCGTCCTCTGATTCACACTGGTGCAAAACAAAAACAATAAGAGTAGTAAAAATAAATCGTTAATTAAATATAAAGAACTACAGATTTAAAATGAGTACACAATTAGGCAATAATACACTTTTATGCTATGACACTATGAAAATATTATTGCGATTACCACACAGTTCTGTTATCAACATTTATTGATAGGTTTTATGCTAAAGAGGACAGGGAAAAAACTATTTATTTCTTTATCAACACTCCACAATATAAAAGAATTACATCCTTTCAGAGCCCTTTTTGACCATAAGCTCTGGTTTTGAACCGGTTTTGTTCAGAATTGGTGCTGTCCAGTGAACCGGCCTGTGTTTTTACCAGCTTTCATGGGAACCAAAGCTGCATCACATCACAGAGCTGCTGTGTGCTTTGAACTGGACAGATACATGGATAGAGCCAAGAACGTGTCAGGGTTTACAGCAGGTTCAGATCGTAGTGAACAAGTCTCGAAATATACTGACCACAGCCTCAGAAAGCAAACAGATGGAGCATTTTCCTGTTTTTGATTTTCTTGCAAAATAACTTTCCTGTTATCAAATCAGAAAGCAGATAATTGGTCTTCTGCGCTGTAACTTTTTGCCTCTGTGGACCATTAGCTTGGCACGGCCAGCCCTTCCACCTCCCACCCAGTGTCTTGTAAGCGCTGGCATCGTTGCTAAGTTATGTGTGTATGTGGTGAAGCAATACTTGAATAGCTTCTGTCATAGTGCAATTACCATGCAATATTGGCACTCCTAGAATGTCTCTCAGCTAATCACACAGAGGGTTATAAAAAATAAATACCAGTTACTACTTATGACTCTACTGGGGGAAACTCATCAGAGTGAATATACAATACAGTTAGAAGTCTATCTAAGTGAGAATGTTAAGGAAACCCATGAGAACTAACCATTACAGTTAGAAGTCTTGGGTTATATGAATATCATAAGAGCCATAAAAATAATGTATAGTTAGTTTGAGGGCTTTTACTTCACTGCAGTCATGTCTAACATTGGCAGTTACACTTACACAAACAAATGAAGTGCAAGCAGAGATTCATTTTTCTCCTCTCGCTCAAAAATGAAATGTCTAAAAACTGTTTATCTGATGGGGAAAGATTGGGTGCTCTTCCAGGTCTTGCATGGTTGTCTATATTTTTCTAACTTTTACATAGGATTGTAGTTTGACTGCTGTATCTAGCAACTTCTGATATCAGTGTGTGCAATCCTCAAAAACACAAAGGCTTTAATTGCTCTGAAGAGTTTTTGTAAGAGAGTGATGGGGTCTCATTCTCCCGATGCCTGGTCACATAATAGAGTGAGACAATTAGCATGTTTTATGAATAGGTTTATTATTGGTGCAGACTGATTATGAACATTTACCTTCTAGTCGTCTAGTGGAATTCAGCTGTCTTGAGTTCATGCTATAAATTTGATTTACACAATTTTATTAACACATTTATATGTGTTATGTAATGAACTAAATTTTATGTTTTGAAAAGACAATAAAGCACAGAGGATAACCTAGATCATAAATATCTTAGTTAAGGGCAAAACTAATGGAGACTACTGGGCGCATCACATTTCTTAATTTTATCCTTACACCTTGTTTTCGGGTGTTATTTTGTTAAAAGGTATAGTGTATAAAAACTTTATCCCTAAGAAACAGGACAACCCTTCAAGGACCTGCTATGTCATCAGAACACAAAATAGCAGCATTTCAGTGGTGCTCTGGTGCAAGACTGCAGTAATATTAGAGATTCTGGACATCTGAAGGACATTATGCTTTCAAACATTCCACAATCATATATTATCACAGGTTCAATTTAGCTGCTTATTTGGCATCTTTTTGTTTGAAACTCCCAGTTTTGCAGTAGCCACAGGTGCTAGAACATATCTGCTTCATCATTTAAGGTGGAACTGAAATTTCTGAGACATTGACATACTGCTTTCGACATTTTATGCTCATTATGAAGGGACACTGAAACTACATTAAAGTAAGATAATACAATTGTTATCATAGTTTTTAAAAGGAACAAAACAGCATTTGTGGCTTTTTATTGGTCATTTGCGCTGCCATCCTGCTGCTGATTCACAATGCTCCCGTAGCCCTTCATTTGAAGTGTCCCCCTGAAAAATGTCAGTTTCAAGTGATATATAGTCTTAGCCCTTGGCCCTATCCCTCTTTCCCAACAAGAATGGTGGCAACCCTACTCCTAGGCAAAATGGAGGGGTAGGGATAAGGGGTGAAATGGGATTCACACAAAGAATGGCAATGGATTAGTGGGTCTTATTAATGGTTAAAGGAACATTTTTACCCATAAAAATAATTTGTAATATTAATTAAAGTGGTAATTTAATATTTTCACTTTTTTCCTATAAAGGATAAGCTTCAGAAACAAAGAATCCCTGAAGTAGTCCCTGAATAATCCCTTTTATGCTCTACAGAGTGGGTCCCCCACATTAGAGTGGCTTTTAAAAAGGTTTAGTACAGAAGCTGCTCCCCAACTTTTCCATCTACAAGAATGATAACAGGAAAGCAACATTACTCAGAAACCTAGAAACTGTAGATTTGATTTTCTTTACCTCAAAAATGTTGTTATACAAGTTGGTTTCATTTACTGCTTTCTATCCATGTAATCCAAAAAATATTTGGGGTGGACATTTCATTGTTCTGTGAGACAAGAGCATGAGAGAGTGAGGGCAAGACCCCAAACGTGCCTTAAACATCTTCCCACTCAGAGTCAAGAGCGCAGCCATGACTTACCACTTCAAGACTGGTCCCAATCCCACAAACTGACGGAGCGCCTGTCTGCAGCCACCCCCAAATCCAGCACACTGAGCTTTTCAACACATCTTAAAGTAGTTCTCACTCTTTGTGGCTTACAGGGCAATTTATCTCAGGATAATTGTATCTCAGTTTCCCACCATAATCATATGGCTTATTAAAAGTGGGTTTCTGTTTAATATACAGCAGAAATAGCCACACAACCCAAAAAAAAGTAAAATCCAAAAAAGAGTACACCATTAATCACATTTGGAAGAAAAGAGGAAAGCAGCGCTGATAGGAAAATGGGGTAAAGGAGTGAATCTATTGTCAGCAGCACTGGACAGAGCCAAGTTCAACAAAGCTTCAGTTCAACCGAGCTTCAGTATCTTACTCAATGCCTCTGACCTAAGTTTTCTTTCTTTTTTTTTTTTTTTTTGATGTTCAGAAGAAGTGGGTCAGAGCAGAACAGAACATTTCAAGAACAATGCGCATAACCCAAAACTATTACATTCCAAAAGACGCAGAGCCTTTGGTCATATGCAGTGAGTTTACTACATTCAAAAGAGTACATCGTTTCCATATGAATGAAATATATTCTCAATGGTACAGAAACAAAAAGAAAAGATTGTGCTGATGTAATATAATATCACTGCTGGAAGAACATCTTGTCACACCAAACACTTTACAAGAGGAGGAAAATCTTCCAATGTGGGTTAATACAACAAGACTTTCTAAGTCATTTTGGACAATTTCTTTTGGCTATTAATCATGATATTCTGAAACAGTGCAAATGCCTGCAGGCATTTTCATAGGATATAACAATAAAGGAACTGGAGAGAAAAGTTTCATTCCAGCAGCAATGGTAATACATCCTTGTGGAAATATGGATTTGAATCAAGTAAATCCAGGGCGTAATTATTTTTTCCAGCAATCTTATCTCTGGGGGTTTAGTTACCTGTATGTCCTATAAGCTCATTCCCATTCTCCAATACAAATGAATTATATATGTTTTATACAAAAGTACCTTATAATTTTAGAGCCATATGAATAGTTTAGACATCAGAGATGTCTGTTTAGTTTAATTAAAGACTTTCCAGATTCTAGTCTGTGTTGTTGTTTTTGTTTGCTTGTTTTTTGTTCATCTGTCTGGTGTATTTTCTTTCATCAGTTACAGTGGCATACAACAGTGCTATTCAATGTGCCTGGCCTAAATAAAGGAAATAATGTGCTAAATGTGCTCTAGTCATTACTATCATCATCATCATCAAAAGCCACACAAACAAACAACAAAAATCAAATTCCAACAGACATTGCTCAATATCTTCTAGCATCCTAACTGAGAAAGGTCAAAGTTTCTACCGTTCACTGGCTGGACGGCAGCTGTAACAGGATTCTAGTGTAAACAATAAGCAAGATCACTTACAATATCGGTATTAATAAATCTTGGGAGTTACAGTGTTAGCATTTAAACGCCAACTCATTTATAAAATGGACAAACCAATTATTCTTGTGTCTTTTCCAGCACCCTAATTGAGGAAGATAATCAAACTACTTTGCAAAGTCAATAATGCCTCTAAGGTGTATATACAGTAAATTGCTGGGACAACAGTATAAATATAAGTCATAAAAAAAAGATGTCTGTTGTTTGCCTAATTTTCTTCCCAAGCTTTTCCATATTACATTCACATAAGCAGCCCACCAAGGAGGTGAGATGCTTTTGTGTTCTTTCAAATAAACAGCACTACACTTCATTGTTTTAATGTGGTACTGAGTAGCTGAAAATACATTTCTTTAAGTTCTTTATTTCCCTGAATGAAGGCTGCCTTGTCAACTTCATTAACTATTCACTTCAAGTCATTCAGTGTGATTTAGGTGCCTCTCAATAACATGTTCCCTTAAGCTTAAAATGTTTTTTTCTGGTTTTAAAAAAGAAAACTGGCAAGAAAAATAGACCGCTGTTTATCCAAATTCTGACTTAATTGCATTTGCCAACAATACAAACAATTACACATAATGCTTTGTTTTCCTCAGAAAGACAAACACGAACCAGTACCAAGAAGTAGGCATTCCAGATGCGTTTCTGATGCGGTGTCATGTTGTAAGTATCGGGCCTTGTTTTAGTTTCTGTGGCCTCAAACACCATGTGAACCTGTTGTAACTGCTTCATGAGATTAGCCAAAGTTTACTTAAATATTCAAGATTATCTTGATTCCAATAAACCTATTTTCCAATAAGCCAGCATTCCATCTTTCCTGACTAAAGAATGGTCACTGTGTGGATAGAGGTTACCTTGTTACACTTTTATTCCCCTTATTCTCAGCAATTTAGAACCAACTGAAGTCCAACTGAGCATCATTGGTTTGTTTTCCTTGCTTAAGTGTTGGACAATTAGGAGAAATACTATTGAAGGCGATGATGAGAGTCTGCTTTCTAGTTCCAGCTTTGATGGCTGCAGCGTGCATTGCGCTGTGTGCACGATTAATCAGATCTAGACACACTTTTCTTACATTTAGACTCCTTTTACTGACTGCAAACTTAAACAAAAATGAAAAGAAATGCCACATTGTACAGAAGAAAGCGGTTTCCTGGAAGACTTTCACATGTAAAAGAACACAAGGTTAGAGAAAAGACAGCAGCAGCCCTTTTTCCAGCTTTCACTGCTGGCGAGTATCTATATCAAGCTGGGAGGCCTAGGACAGCCATGTGTACTGCTTTCAAATTGAAAGCATTCAGCCTCCAATTAGTTGTCCTTGAAAGGGAATCTATTTTTTGAAAGAAAATTCAAAGGTTCTACTTTTTTTTTTTGGCCAAACCTTGTCCTTTTGCCCACCCTGCACAAAGGCAACTGTTTTTCAAAAAGAAGAATCTTCAAAAACACATGACCAATGTCTATATCCAGACTGTACTGATTCTGTGCCCATTGTTTAATGCAGGGCAGAAATTTGTAGATCATGTCTCATATTGTTACTGTTTACAGTTAAGATAGTGTTACGATGCCTAATAAAATCTATATTACAGCAGTTGTAGTACCACTCACTCATACATAAAAGATCCAAACACAGCACCCACAACCTCCACATCTGGCTTTTCCCAACGGACTGAAGAGGAGAGAGGAAAAAAAGCACAAAATTGCTGGACATTTGTGTAATTTATTCAGAATACATTGCCATCGAAATTGCTGTCTGCAAGCCATTTGCACAGCATTATCAGTGAGAAATGTTTGGAGATTACCCGCAACCCCTCACAAGGCTTTTGAGGGGTGCTTCACTTCCACACACACATCGGACAAACTCCCTCCTTTAGCCCTGCTCCCTGATAGCTCTCAAGACGTCTCATGAGTCTGTCTGACCTACAGAACTTTAAAAAAAGATAATACAGTACTCTACAGAGACCCTTAGTCAATTAATGCATTCTAAAGGGTTCTCTGAGTGTAAGCATAAAGCACAACTTTGAAGTTGTGGAAAAAATCAACAGTTCTAGTTGTTGTTGCTTTCATAAAATTGTCTTATATAAAAATTAAATGTATTTTCTCTAAACTCTAACTGGATAAATGGTTCTCAGTGTCTGGATGATTTTGTTTGGAAATAAATTATGGCTGTTCTCTACACGTGGTTCAGTAAATTTTAATATTAATATTATTACAAATACACTCTTACAAATAAAGGCCTGGAAGGACCTTCTAGGGAAAAGCTTGACTTAGTATAGAAGAATATAGTATAGTTTATAGTCAGAAACATTTCATTATGTTGAGGGTCTTTAAACTTAACAGAGGTTCATGGGCTATTTCTGAAAATATTTTTTGTTTGTATTTAAAAATTTGAAATGAAAATTACATCTCAGTGCATACAGGAACCTATTATTATTATTTCTAACATAAAGACATGGTATTCTTGTGTATTACTGAAGTGATCGGAGAGAACCTCTCCATCAGCATCTTGACCCTTACTCCCAGAACGGCTGTTTTGAGAGCTAAATTATAGCTGGGGGACAACCCCCCAGCACATCAGTTTGCCAAAGCATTTTAAACCTAGGTTATTTAAATACCAGTGGCCATTTGTTAAATATTTGGAGTATGAATGATGGAACTATTTATTCCATCTGCCCAGTGTTTCCAAATAATAATCTTGTGTTCTTTCAGTGTGTCTTTTGTCTTTCAAACTGACTTGCCCTTGTTTGCGGAGAAACATATTTTCTAGACTCTATGTGTGTCTCTTTTGTATGACCCCAGCAACACTTCGGGTGACACAGGCCCAAGGAACGTCCAAGCTTTGCCAAACTCTCTGCTAAGTAGCTGAAAGCCCTTCTTTCGAGAGTTTAATCACAAGGGCAGGATGTGAACCCGGCTTGTCGAACATTTTCACTGGAATATTCTCACAGTGACTGCAAAATGACTCAAAGCGGGCCCTGCTTTTTTTAAAACCAATATGAGTCGTGGTGGGGGTTTTCGGCTGGAGATGACGGAGGTCTTCCACACTCTCTTTCTCTTCCCCTGTCTCCCTCACCTTCTGCACGGCTCATGCCGAGTGTGCTCTGAATTTGATGAAGTGGGATAATTCACCCAACTGATCATATCACTAAAGGAGGAATCCTTAGATCAACACCAGACTCCCCAGCCAGTCACATATGGGACGCATTTTTACAAATCCTAATAAACTTTCATCTACAGATTAAGGGAAGGGGGGAGGCATCTTTGGGCAAAAAAAAAACTGAAAGCCCACCAATGAATTCTGCAGAGCCAGAACCAGGGAGGGGTCTGTGAAGAAGCTGGGTAAGAACAAAATATAGAAAATGCGAGCCGAGTGATAAGATTCTAATATTACTGAGGCCTTGCCTGAACAATCTTTGGTTAAGGACTGGACGGAGAACAAGCGGATGTAAAAACACTACTCTGCAAAATTCACCAAGATCTTTGAATAGAGAAACTTCACCAATTCAACATATGAAAACCAATATGTATCAGAGACACATATGACAGCTCTTTTTGCTCAACCACAGTATAGCAGCTCATATTGTTTTGATGGAAATACAGGCAGCTCAGGAACGATAGCGTGAAGCTGCATGTTGTGCTCTCACGGCCTAAAGCATCTCTGACCATGAGAAGAGCTGTGAAGAGCGGGATTGATGAGCCAATACCCTGCCTTTTTTGTGTCCTGTTTATTAAATTAGAGATCAGTAAGACCACTGACTCTTTTTTTGTTTCTACCCCCATCAAACTCCCTTCATCCCACCACCCCACCCCCCTACCCCTCCATCTCTGTTTAATTTGATCAGAAAATCTGCTGATGCAGGGCCGCCTCAAAACTCATGTGAAACCAATTTCAGCTACACATAAAAATGTGAAAGCACTGTTGTAAATGGGCATGGCCAGGCTCATCCTCACCCAGGAGACAATGTGGTGTCTTGGGACATCTCAGCACTCCTAGACACATATGCATCATGACCACTAACTTGCTCGGGGGTCTGATAACGAGGTCCTGACCACCTCTGGAGTGTTTAAGTGCTATGCCTAAGGCTTACAAATTTAAAAAAAAAGAAAGCAGGCCTCCAGACAGCGCAGAAAAATCCACCACAACCAAACACACACAGGGCGGAATAAACAAGCCTGCGCCCAGAACTCTGTGTCACGCTTCATACAGTCAGGAATGACTGTGGTGCAAATCCACCATCTGGTTACCATAGTCAGGTGAAGGCAGTAGATTTCACTCTCCCATGTGTGTGTTGACTATGCCCTTATACACACTATCTCTGGTTTGAATGAAGTAATATTAAAATAAATATTAAATAGCTGCCATGCATAATTCATTGCACTGCACTGACAAGGGCTGCATTCAAACCTGTGCATCATTTCCATATGAATCAACCCCATTTTTGCCCTTCAGTGTTTACTTTCGGCAATAAGTGTGTAATGTATTATGTTCATGTGAAAATGCTGCAGTAATATGGAAAAATAAAATTAAAGACCACCATTCATATACAAAATTCCCAGCCATAACTGCCTTTTAGTACTTCATTTTCCAGAAAGGTTATTAGATATAATCATAATAATCATGGGAGAAAAAATGACACGTCCCAAAACTGGAGTTTAAGAATTTGTTACACAATAGATAGAAATTAGGACTAATAACTACCATTCAAGTTTAAATTAAAGGCCATTTTAAATGAAAGAATGATATTTGCACTGGACTGTGCACACATTTAGATCAAAATAAATCTGCATCATGTTATATATTTAGGGGCACTCACAATTCTATGGATTAATCCCTTAAACCCTAAAGGTCTACATGTGACACCAAACCTGATCTATTGCCTTTTAGAATTACATAACTAAATCAATTCCTGAATGAACGGGTTCAAACATGTCAATCAGACTGAGGTAGATCATAATCACACTTCTCAAAACAAAACATCTCACCTTAAAGGTGACATTCACAATTTTAATAAAAAAGAAACAGTATTCTAGGCTTTTCTCTCTCTCTTTCTGCTCATGGCAGAAAATGACATTTTGAAAATAAAGAGACCTGCAAATATTGAAAAGCATGAACCAAG
This sequence comes from Hoplias malabaricus, assembly GCF_029633855.1. Classification (NCBI taxonomy): domain Eukaryota; kingdom Metazoa; phylum Chordata; class Actinopteri; order Characiformes; family Erythrinidae; genus Hoplias; species Hoplias malabaricus. Next base: position 9,586,078 of record NC_089815.1, on the reverse strand, counting down.
ATGAGGATATTGCTTTATTTCTGCTCCATATGTGGGTAATATTGACTTAGATTTGTTGTAGATGAGACTGACTCTTAATTTCAGGAGAGAGCTAACTGCAATGGAAGTAAACACAGACCAAAAGTGCTACAAAACTAAACAACTTGAGCTATAAAAGAGATTCTGTGGTCATTTAAACGGTGAATAAAATCTTACAGACAAGTTAAATTCAGCCACATACACACAACAGTTGTTTTTTCCCCTCAAACAAACAAATTATAAGACACAGAGCTTCTGAACATAAACAAACCAGAGAACAGCATTTAATTAAAATATGATTTCAGGTGGAAGGAAAGCATTCCGGGGTTGGTGTGGGATTTGTAAGCTGATTTTATGATTAATCTTTCTATGATGCTACAGGATTCAGCCTTTCCTTCATTCATTATGCTATTTGATCATCTTGGATCCGTTTGGAGAGACAGGCATAGTCCTGAAATCCAAAGCATCAATTTATCCACCTAAAACATTTTCAAGGGGCCTGTAATAAAGTTTTAAAGTGGTTTCAAAAATAATTGTCTGGTAATTCTTACTCCTATATGTGATAAAAGAACAGTTGGTATGACAAAATGTTTTTTTCTGATTAGGCAATAATAACAGTCAAGAGGCAGATCCGTAACTGTATTTATTTAAGTTATTACCGTTGTGGTAGTTTATTTTGGGCATTTTTCTCAGACTTTTCTTTCGTGTGGAATGATCTGTCATAAATGAATATATGGAAGTATAAGCAGCTGCTGCTCATTGTGAAATTATGCTCTAAGTTCCAGGGAGCTAGTGGCAAAACCACCAGAACATGCGCAAATATAAATTTCTGATTTAGGAGACCACTGTGTGTGACCACTGCCTGTTAAAAATGAAAGACACTTTTCAGAGTAAGAACAGCGATTCTCAATCTACCTACCAGCGCTCTCTTCCTGGAGAGAAGGGGGGGAAAGCCCGTAAATCATTTGAGGCAAAAACTATATTTGCAAGCTCTTTCCAACCATGTAATTAAAGCAAACCAGCCTGACCAGCTTAAAACCTGAACAACATCTGAATAACTGTGATAATGACTGATGTATCGTGAGCAGCTTTCTCCAATCAGAGAAACAATCAGCTGGGATATGCTTCTACGTAAATATAAGCCGACCCTGAATATCACAATTTATGTGAAAACGTAAAAACATCAGGTCACTGTGTAGATTGTGGGTGTTACTCAGAAAGCCAGCAGAAATTACAATTACACTCCAAATTACACACCAGCATAGAAAACATTTTGATTGCCTTGTCAGGAGGCCTTAAATTTAGTGCACTAGAAGGGCACTAATCACCATGTAAACAAATGTGGGAGAGTGACACACACAGAGATGACATGAGCAAACATTGACGGTACAAACACAGCCACAATATCACGCACACTACAGGAGCCAGAACAAATAATCAAAGCACTGACATAAGACCAGAAAACAGGGCCACGTTGAGCTCCAACACAGAGCCTGAATGGATGGTGTGTGTTACACATGCAGGCAAGTGGACCAACTCCCAGCCAAACTGCAGCAAGGCCTGTGCTTCATCCCAGCGTTCTAATGAACCTCCACCGTGTTTGAAGGGTAATTACTGTTGTTTATTGCCAGGGAAGTGCCATTCGAAGGCCGGTAGAGATGCTATTGATGCTAACCATATAGTTCATTGAGCGAAAGCAGGGGCTTGGCTGAGACAGAACCGACTTGACCGGTATCCGTCACAACAGGCCACAGGCCATCCACCATACAAGCTCCATGCTGCTAAAATAAAAAATGGAAGTCTTTTAATGTGGTGGCCGGATTGATTTAATCAAGCGTAGAGAAGCCCTTTCATTTCAAATGGAAAAGATCCGAATTCTTCCTTCTGTCTTTTTTTAGCGTCAATATCACAATCGCCAAACAACACAGGCAACTATGAGCCTTGTGTTACGGTAAATTAATGTTTTTAAAAGCTAGCCCCCACTGGCTTTGCCAAAGGCCATGGCACCGAATAGACAATTATCCATCCTCCTTGATGGTCAGTAAGTTGTCCCTTATGTATCCTCACAGAACACAAATAGTTGACCCCGAATTTACTGAAATGAGCCCTTCTGAAAAAATGGCATATTTACACACAGGATGTCAGTAAATGTCATCGCCCATCTATCACAACAATATTGGGGCGCTGGAAAGGCTCACACAATAACACTCATTCATGCAGGCCTGAAAAGCTTCTGCACAGCTACGTTATTTACGTTTTATATTTTGCTTTTCCGCCATTTCAAAAACCATGTTTACTCTATAGAGAATGTGGACAATTTAAAAAAAAAACTAACAAATTATTATGGTCCATGTTTATGTAGAATAATATCTAAAACTACCTACACATATACCCTGAAAATAAGGCACTAAACCTCTACACCAGGGCTACACCTTCAGTACCATTTGTCAGGCAATAATATTCCATTACATTTATTATAATAATTATAGCAATGTTTTGTTTTTTTACAAAAATGTTTTACAAAAATATGTAAAACATATGCCTTTCCCTTAGGAAAATACATTTTAACACTTTCTTGATTCCACACTCATTGTGCACTTTATCAGTCCCACTTACCATACAGGTGCAGTTTGTAGTTCCACAATTTCCAACTATCCAATCTTTATCTTGACAGTCTGTTTTTATTGTTAATTCTTTATTCCACAGAACCACCACAGACCACACTGTGCCAACTCATTCTTTCACTTTATTAGAGGCATCTAACTTGTTGTTCCACCTTGTAGATGTACAGCAGAGCATTTGTTGCTGCAGTTGTGTTGTGCTGTGTTATTCAACCTCTAGAGCCTCATCAGTGTTCACTTATGTATATAATAACACTATTGCTTTGGAGCTCCAAATTTCTCAGTTAAAGCTGTAGCCAATGTTATCATAGCTTCATAATTAGATCAAACCAGTGTAAACCTTACGGTCAACTGAAGAACTTTATTGCAAGCAATAGCTCTGTTAGTTCAGTACGAGTTTAAGAAAATCCATTCACCTTCAAGACATTTGAATGGTCTACAGCATCCAGTTATGCTGGTATTTACTTACACCCCATTGTGTCCATATTTTTTCCCCCTCTGTTGCCACACGTTTGCATGAAATATACAAACCACTAACCTTGCAAATTTACGTGCGCAAACCACCCACGCATTCAAAAACAAGATGAAAAAACCCCTCATGAGGGGTGAAGTAATCTGTTTTTCCATTTAGAGAGTACTATGAATGAAGTGAGTAACCAAATGGTTCGTGTGTCTCTTGAGAGAAACGTCTTTCACTGAAGAAAAACATTAAGATTAAGACTGAAAGCCTTGTTAACAAAGTCCTTTAGAAATCAGACAGCCAGTGTGTCAAGGCTTTCAAAATTCAGGCAAAAACATTTTCTATTTTGGGCTTGTCATGTCATAATCATAGATTAGATTACAATAATGTGAGGTATGGATTGACATGTAAAGTATGTGGAATGTTTTTATTTTTAATGTTTTTAGTTCAGTGTATATGTGAATATAAAAATGTCAAACTGTGTATGCTTCTCTGTTTAATGTAGAATGCAGAAAAATTAAAATTTCTGTAGCTTCCATGCAAACTGTGACCGCTAGCAACAGACGGAGTTAATTAAAAACCATCTGCTGGACAAAACTGTACTTTTTTCCACTGGTTAAAATTAGAAATACAAAACAACCACATGTCAAAAATTCACAAGGAGAGCAAATATAAAACGGATTAATACTGATAAAACAAGCTCCAGCTAGAAAATCTTTTATTTCAACTAAACCTGATGCACTAGGAAATATTAGTAATTTGCCAAATTGGTATTCTCTAGAGCTACTTTTCATTCACTTGCAGCGGAACAGAGTACACAGAATCATGCTCGAAAAAATTTTCAGAACAGAGGACAACCAGTGCAAATAATCAGTTTACGAGTTTATGCATCCATAATTTGTTTCAAAAACAAGGCTTATTGTTGTCTAACATCACACTCATACTGTATATGAATCATGATTGTTTGATGTGTGAACAAAGCTAGAACAGAAAAGTGAACCCACTCCACACAAAATGGAGATAAGCTACACCCAGCATCCTCAAGCCATGGAGTTAAACAGCAATGATTTTATACTGTCCAGACATGGCATACTGGGATTGCCTGGATTGTCCACAATAAAGGCCAGAAAATGCATTTAGAAGTCAAGCACAGTGTAAACAATCATTGTAATGCAACTTTTATAATATGTTAACTATTTTGCAACCATCCTTAAAGAAATCACACTTTCCCTTAAGCTTTATTTTTAGCGAAAATGCTGTAGCACTACTGCAGCAAATATGATGTTGCCAGATATAAATATTTTGTAACATTAAAATGCCATAGTCAATGAACTGAAAACATTATTAAAGGCAGGTGTGTGTGTGGCTGAGGGGAAGCTTTCAATCGCTTGCCAGAAAACTGACACTTTAATAAGTTTTCAATAGGCAGGAACGTAATCACTTACTGGAGCTCGTCTCTCCTGAGCAGCACGCTAGGATGGCGCATGGTTCTTATAATAAAACAATTACAGAGAGTGAGGCTGGGGACACTTTTCCTCTGAAATAAAAAAGGCCGAGTGATTGTGCTCATAGCCAAAAAACAACCATCCCTGAACATGCCAGTGGAAATAAATACCATGTTCCTCTGTCTTTATTTACTGTGGTTACCAGTGTGTTCCCAGTACAGTAGTAGTGTTCCAGACCTACTAAGTGAAAGATGTTAATAGGGAAGAAGCAATGTAAGCTCCACTCATTTCAACAGTCCCTCTGTTAAACCTGTTGTTCTGCCAGAGTTGTTTCAATGACCTCAGAAGTGTGAATATATGTACATATGTGAGGTCAAACTTAATATAGGTCAATATTAGGCTTTAAATGGTTCACTTTCCTGCTACCATTCTAATGTTTACACTGCTATTAGGACATGAAATGCCACTTTATCTGTCCTAAATATATACAGTACAGTCTGAGACCACAATTCACCTACATAAGTTTATGTCAAAACACCCATCAACTAAAAGTCCTTCATTTTTTTAACACAACAAAAATAGAAGGTCACAACAGCTAAATATGCTTTGAAGTTTTTCAGTTTCACTGTGGCACCCTTTTCTGCCTTCATTTTTCTTTCCATTTTTCAAAGAAATCAGTTGTGATATTTTTCCACACCGCTCAAGTTCAATCTGAGAATTGATTTTCATTTTCTTCTCACAGTGTTGAGCTGCGGTGTCTGGGGTGTCCAGCCCTCTGTGTTGCTGAACACCAGCAGTTTCTTTCTACAAATGTTCATTTTTGTGCCTTTTTCCTTTTCTCTGTAATGGTTTGTTGACAGCTACACATCCTTTCAGACCCACTACATTAAACTGGAATGGAAGTGGAAGAATAGACACTAAAGCAGGAATGAACCTGAATTATTCACTTGTCTCTTAAATATGAAAGCTTGATTTACTTCTTATCTAGTGAGCATAGTTTTGACGCTCTACAAGGTTGTGCATCGTTCTTAAGAGCCTTGTTTTTTTCATTTATAAACTACAGTAGTTTTTTAACTTCTTTTGAGGGTTCACTTCCTTATGCAAGTGAACTATACGTAAGCTTATATCTAATATCCCCTGGAACAGTTTCTGCACAATGGATACTTCTTTGAATAACTCTTATTTAAGGGTTTTGACTGGAACTGAGGGGTGGTCTTTGACTTTTGCACAGGACTGCAGTTAAACAGAATTTATAACAGTTTTGGAGAAGCAGCCTGAAAGCAGCTGTCCTTTGTGCTGCACAACAGACTCCGCGCAATGCTTTCAGTTATATTTAAAAGGCAAAATCTTCACTTCTCACAACATCTTATGAATCACAAGTCATTTTGCAATTCAGCAAGTACATATAAAAACTGATATTACTTTTCGTGAACTAGTTTTAACAAAATATTTGAAGAATTTACGCTTTTAAGTAATTTCTAACCATTTCTCTCATTAAATATTAATAGTGGCCAGTGATATTTTCAGATTACTTAAAGAGGATGTAGGGTTTTGTTCAGACAGTGATGATATGGGAGTGCAAAGAAACTTTTCAAAGTGTAAAGGATCTCTTCTTCACCAGTTAAAGCTTTTTCTAGGACTGTACGGCCATGCCAAGAAGCAAGGAACCACTGTTTTTAAGAGTGCAGATCAAAGCTATTGTGGCAGGGAGCAGTGTTTGGAAAAAGTGCAGCCAGATCACAACTACTGATTGGTGCAGAGTAGTGGGTAATACCACTACTCTACAACACAGAAGACTAGGGTTTGATTCTATGCCCAGGTAAGCACACCATACATTCCAATAAGAGTGCTTGGGCTAGACTCCTAACGCCACATTAGCCTATTCCTTTAACGTGAGTAGAACAGTATGTGGCTCGGGATCAGAATGTTTGCCAAATTCTATAAATGTAAAAGGTTAAAGCCTTGCCCTTTGGAGCTGCTTATTTGCAGACTTTAACGGAATGGGCCATTGGTGGCGTAGGAGGAAAGACTCATGAGGTGGGGACTGGCTTTGCTGAGAGTAATTTGTCCTGACATATGGAGACAGTGATATATAAACATACAGGCACCTTTTTGCTGCCTAACTGCCCTTCATATCCAATCAAGTAGAGGGAAGGAGAGAGAGAGAGAGAGAGAGAGAGAGAGGGAGAGAGAGGGAGAGGGAGAGGGAGAGAGAGAGAACGAATGCTGTAGCGTGGCTGGTTTGCATTTGTTCTGCTGTGGTGTGGACCCTCTATGCTACTCGGGGCTCCAGATGCAGGGCAGTGGCCAGCTTGGCCAGCTGCTTTTTACCAGGTTTGCGTGGCAGGACCTCTGTAAAAATACACATGTGACATCATGTCTGCCAGTAAATACAGTAAAACTGCAATACAGTACCTGCCCCATCCCAGCAGCATCCTGCACCCCAACAGCCCTGTAAACAAACAAGCAAACACTCTAAACAGCCTCCATTTACACTGACTGTCCCTCCACTCTTCCACCCATCATCTAAACACTGCCCTGAGCATAAGTCTGCATGCCCTTGGTTCAAACATATGCACCAGTTATGTTAAAACATGTCCACACGTTTATAAAATGGAGAGATTTAGATGTTTAACTGGCTTAAAATATCAAGTTTAACTCTAAAGCTGACACAAGACAATAATTGATATAAGTGATGTTTTGTAATATATGGTTTCATATACCTGTGTAATATTATTCACAGTATTTTAGAAATAAAACAAACTATGTAAAGAAGGCTCAGTTGGTTACTTTGGGATGTAGATATACTTTAAAAAAAAACAGACTACATACTTATATTCAGATGAAGAGTATTAATTAATGTGGAAAGTGCTACTGTACACAATCTTTTCTGATTCTGTTTCGTCTACTGTCTTTTACATTTACACAACTGAGGGCATCATATAAATACGAACATTATATTTTATAATATAATTATTATAATCATATATTCCATGAAATATCAGTTTACTAACAGTACGATTACGCGTGGGATTCATCGGCACATTAATGAATAATATAGAAAATAAATAATAATTATAAATAAATGACTCGAAAAAAAGTTATTCTGTTGAACACCGCTGCAGATTGAAATAAATCTTTCGGATCAAGACAGATTCAAACATTAAGCTCACTTCATGTAATTCCGCTGCGTACTGCATGCGCTGAAAGTACTCTTCTGAAGCCTGTTTAATGTTAATCCCAGTAAAGAGGGAAAACAGTGCACAATACTTTTACTATGCACTAAACTCTTATTAGTGTATCACCTGATTGCCGCAATGAACGCCCAAGCTTCATTAAACCGTTCATAATTCAGGACTTTTATTTTATTGCAGAATTACAGTCTGTAAGAAGTGTCTTGTTTAAATCAGCTCACACTGAACACAGTCTCAGGTATAAAACTAATTTGATATTATTATTGTTATTATTATTAGTAGTATTGTTATTGATATTCATATTCATATTATTATTATTATTATTGTTGTTGTTGTTGTTGCTATTATTATTTTTATTATTATTATTATTATTGTTATTATTATTTATTATTATTATTATTATTATTATTATTATTTTTTTTTTTATTATTATTATGCACACTATTTGTGTAGTCAAACATCACATTGCTGGCGGATAAAGGCCTAAAAAGAGAAAATATGGTAACAGATAATTTTATTTTTATATTTTAGGGCAAAGATTAATTATAATCTTATCTATAATAATAATAATAATAATAATAATAATAATAATAATAATAAACCACAATAATAACATTACATTTTAATGTAATTACTGTTGTCGTGGAACATTTTGTTCTTAAATGCTCCTTGTTTTATTGTTAGTAGTAAAAATAATAAGTAATTGCGACACGATAATTTTTATTGTTCAAATTATTACTAAGATATCTTTTACATTTATTACAATTGAACTATAATGGCTGTAAAATATCCACAGTCCCATTCTGTCCACTCGGTAGAAATAAATAAAAAATAAAAGCGTGTTAATGAAGCCAGGAGATGGACCTCAGAGGGGAGAGTGATGAGTTTTGCTGGATTCAGGAGGTTGTGTGTTAAATGGGTGGGAGAGCAGTGTTAGAAACGTGTTCAGTTCAATTTATGAGTGCGAGGTTCCAGGGAGCGCGCTATTCCCTCTTGGATTTCCCTCCGGAGAAAGTCAGCTCGAGTCACAGCTGCATAACCTTCAGCCCTCACCTAAGACCTAATATAAACAGCTGTGCATATCACTGTCCAATCAAAACCTTGTATATCCGTGTTTGGCATATTTGGAAGTGCCAGTTATCATTTACGATTTTCACGATAAATAATCGAATGGAAAAGGTCCAGAATCGAAAAATACATAGTTCTTTTTTAACTTCAGATCAATTTAAACTATTTTTTAAAAATATCCTGTCAAATTAGCATTTTCGAAAACAGATTTTTCACAGCTATTCTGAAACAAATTAAATAATTCAACTTTACAATGTTGTTCTTGAATTTGTTAAGATAATCTTATAAAAAATTAACAAAATATGAGTCTTATGATTTATATTCTGTTCATTCCCTACATTTTTATAAAGGAAGTCATTTTTTAGTTAAATATATAATTGTATACGAATTAATAAAACCAACCCAACACATCATCTAATTACACATATTTAAAAGAGAATATCTCTGGGAATGCTCAGTGTGTAGTAACACAGTTAAACGAAATACTTGGCTTCCAGCTTTTTTCTGGGAAAAACGAATGAAAAGCCATCTTTGTAATTACAGTATTTATGAACCGCTGTGAGTCGCCTCAGTATCTACAAGGCTTTCACAAGGTATTACTCCTCACGCGTTTTTGATTCCTTTTATATAATGAACTGATAATTGTCGGAGAAATTAAGTAAAGTCCCAGTGCTGATGAGTTTTAACTTTATGACACGCCTGGTCTCTTTTCCCCATGTTGAACTTTGAAGTGATGTAGTTCAAATGTGTCGAGTAATATATATTTTTTCACGTACAACCACGTGACACCTGAAAAAAATGAAATAAAATCAGACCACTAGTATACGTTCATTGTTGACAAATACAATCAGTCAAACCATAAAAAATATTTTCTAAAACTCGTGCACGGACCAGGAAAAACATGGCATTTGTTCAGTTCTAAGATATTTTTACACGTCATTGATTTTTTAACAACAGAAGCTGTTCCAAAGCAAATGTCAAACATTTATTTAGTTTTTCCTTAAACACGTCTGTTTATGCTAATATATCCTTACAGACCTTTGTAAGCGTTAGTACACGGGATTCTTTTCAGCGTTGCTTGCAAATTTCTACTTATTATATTTGTATAACGTCTACAAATTTCTGGTTTATTCCTTTTAGAAACCCACTTGTAGCAGGTATTCTGTACAGACGTCTGCTAATGCTGGTTATTCCCCTCTACTTGTATCGAATGACAAAATGGAGGATCATTTCTTCAAGTGAGTTGTTCACAATCCTGCACGGATCTAAATGAGTATGAGACCGGGGCTGGAGCACGGGCTGTTATCAGCGCTGAGTGTAAACCCTGATCTATGGGAGACAAGTGGACACATTGTTCAGCGTCACGACCGTTAGTTAAAGCTCATTCACTGCTTTTAGCAACTAGGAAAAGCTAAGTGTCAGCGTTCATTTATGGTTCACAGGCACAAGAAACCTGAGTCATCTCTAAACATTATGGTTACCCACAGTATAGCAGTATCCAACTCAACATATCGTTTCCAAACATATAAACAAGAATGCTAAATTGGTTCTACGCAGGTTCTACGATATCCTGTCGCAGACAGTGACTGGCTCACGTGATTTTGACAGATTTTTACTTTTCTTAATATACTGAAATGCTAATACGTATATTTTTATATTATTTATTTGTTTACATTTTTATCCTTAATAGTAATTCTGGGGCGTGTTTAACATTGATGTAATTGTGGGCTACACACTGAAGGTGTTGAACATTATTTGGGAGTAAAAAAAATGGCAACATATGTTTTTTAATCCGTATTTATTATATAGGTTTTAGTAACACTAATAAAGTTATTACTTTTAGCCGTAAAACAGCACTAATGTAATGATGTATTGGCAAATTATACAAATGAATAACTGTCGCTTTGTGATTGGCCACAACTTACATTTTAAGTTTACCAGTTTCTTTTAGACGCTGTAGTGTGACACATCACAAAGTGCCACACTAATCATCAACTATACAATATCTGAGAGCATGCTCAAGAATCCAGGGGCTTACTGAATTTACGAGCTGAAAAACGATGCGTGTATTAAAATGTGCAATGCTATTTTATTCAGTTCCAAAAAAAAGGCCTTGTAAAAAGGCTCTGGATTGTAACAACAGAGAAATTAGTGCTATATAGAATCATTTTAATGGTTATTAAAAACCACACACAAATGGTTTTCCAGAAAAAGTCTTTAATTTATGTAATTAATCGACGTTATATCCTTTCTGTATTCCATTGTTCTTACTAAACAACACCTGAAGAGCCCTTGTACTTATAAGTAACTTATTTACTGAAGGGATTATTTATCATTTTTAATTATGAATGGTAAGCACCAGTACTAGAGTACTGAGGCAGCTCAACCCCATGTCTGATTACTGTCAGGGTTAATCAGAACCAAACCAAAGGCATGAATTATTGTTAAATGAATTTTATTCACAAGAAGGTTAATAAATATTAAAATGACCAATAGGAATGATCTTTAAATTAATTTAATTGCATTTGTAGTACAATTACAGTAGACTGTAGACTAATAAGCTAGTCAGTAAAAATGATAGGGATATAAATACAACACCAAATATGGTCTGTGCAAAAGTTGTCGCACGTTTTGTGTTCTTCCCCGTATGTTAAACGCACACAAAACTGCTCCGTTTACTGTGCTGAACATTCCATATTTAACTCTGATTTCCTGCACTCATTCCCACTTGGAATCCAACAAAACCTGGAGGGTTAGACGGGGAGAGTATAAACTCTGCTATACGACTGTATTTATTGTCAATAATCCCCAACGTGTAAACAGAAGTAATGGCAATGTATTTACAACTTTTTTTTTTTTGGTCATAAACGTGTCTTTTACCAGGACCAAGAGTTGCCCGGGACTGCAACAACAGGTTTAATTTTTATGAGGAGGAGAATATATGGACAGTGAAAGCAGAGAGGTTGAGTAACAGATCAAGTGTGTTTTGACATCGTCACTGTTATAAGGTGAGGGTTTAATGTCAGAGTAGCAGAATGATGGCTCCTTGGGGAGTAGATTCTAAGGCGGTGAGGGGGCGATAAAGACAAAGCGTCTGTCAACAAGTGAGACGGGAAGATTTCAGGCTAATGAGAAAAAGCACAAAAAGAAAGAAGTGTAGAAAATGCACCGCGACCACTGCAGCCCTTCTCCACAGGCTGAGCAGCGGATCTGCGCCCGGTTATATATTCATATCCTTAATTACATTAATGTCATGTGTTAAGTCTCCCCCACATATTCCTCTCAACAAAACATTTTTTCTTCTCCCTCTCTCTCTCTCTCTCTCTCTCGCTCGCTCGCTCTCTCCCTTAGTGAAAGATCTGACCTCACCCATTCATTGCATCTCCATAATAACCACCGAGAGGGCCGGGGAGGCTCTCGCGCGCACACGGGAGATCTGGGTTGCATCTTCGCGAGAGAGAGTCGATATTTTTTTTCAACTCTTCTAAACCTTTAGGGGGCTTGGGGGGCTTTTTTTCTTTCTTTAAAAAACACCCCTTTCACTCTTTTCTGGAAAACATCTGAATCTTTTTGCAAAGCTATCGCAGCTGGGAGCGCGTGCGTGCGTGTGTGAGAGGGTGTGAGTGTGTTCCTACGAGAAAAAAGGAGCCAGGCTGAGAGAGAGAGAGAGAGAGAGAGAGAGAGAGAGAGAGAGAGCATCTGTTTCCTTTGCGACTACAAAATAGAGGAGAGTGTGTGGCAGAGAGCGTGAGAGAGAAAGAGTGTGTGTGTGTGTGTGTGTGTGAGAGAGAGAGAGAGAGAGAGAGAGAGAGAGAGAGAGAGAGAGAGAGAGAGAGAGAGAAGAAAAAAGGGAAGAGGTTTGGACGTACTTTTTTTTTCTTCGTACGTTTTTTTAGGAATGAACGCTGAGACGTGTGTCTCATACTGCGATATGAGCTCCATGGAGCCGTACTACGGACCGCAGGCTCCTCGCGAGCAGCACGCGCATCCGTTCAGGACATTTTCGGCGACCGAGGCCAAATACAGCCCCGCGTTCCCCAGCTCCAAAGCGCAGGCGCGCAGCCCCTTCCAGCAACAACAGCAACAACAACAACAACAGCAGCAAGAGTGCCAGTCCAGCGTGGACGGAGAAGCCACCTTTAACAAATACCACCTCTTCATGCAGAGAGCCGCGTGCAAAACCCCGCCAGAGAGCGGCAAGGCGCATCAAGAGAGCGCGCACAACGGCGCAGGAGCGCTCCTCTCCTGTTACGGTGAGTCTGAAAGAGTGTGGCCGAGGGATGCTGTGTTGTGTTGCTTGAGGGGAAGAGAGTTTCCTCGGAGCGTTTTTGAAAAAGAGATCGCACTCCTGCGTGCATTGTGAATTTGGGAGTGTATGCACGTGCATAAGACGTAAGGCACCGTGAAGCCAGTCTGCGCGCGATTTCCTATTTTAAATAGGAATGAGTTTGAGACGGATGCCCGCGCGCGCGTTTTAGATTGGTTTAAAACGGTGTCCTTGCGACAGTGTAAAATCAGAATGTCTAAGTGTGCGAGCGTGTTCTTGTGTGCGTGAAGAGGTGTTTCCACGAAGTGTGCGGGGGTGCATGTGGAAATAGTGTGTGTCGCGCGAGTGAGTCGTGTGTCAACATAAGAATGCTTATAACGGTCTGTGTTATGCTTATGTTTTCGTCTTGGAATCTGTGTGTGTGCTATGCTTGGAGTCTTTTGCCGCTTGGGATTTGAAGCTCTGTGTGTGTGTGTGTGTGTGGGTGTGTGTGTGTGTGTTACTGCATGAACTCCAGTCTTGTGGCAGCTTTCGGGACACTCTTACCAGCAGCTCTACGAAGAGTATGTAACTTTGATTTTATTCTTTATAGTGTGTGTGTGTGTGAACAAACCAGAGATTAGGTTTGTCTTGTAGTTTGTAATCGCCCTCCGCTATATCTGCAGTAGGCCGCAGCCTGAAGGTTGGCAATAATTGGACGTTAGCGATAGTTTGTGGGTAAAGATATCTGGAAGTTAGCAACAATTTGATGTGTCTATATCTGGATGTTAGCGATAGTTGGAAGCTAGACATTGCTTGAGTTTCGACAATTGGAGTAAGTTGGAATTTAATTTGACGTTAGCAACAGTGGGTTAGCAATAATTGGATGTTAGACATAGTTGGAGGCTACCGATATCTTGAGGTTAGCGATAGCGGGAGAGCTTTTTGGCAGTTAGAAATAGTAGTTTATTAGAGTTTATTAGATATCAATAGATGTATACAAATCACTGGATATTAGATTTAGCTGAGGTTTATCCAGACTTGGAGGATATTACTTATATTAGATATTTAGTGATAGCTGGATTTTAGAGATAGTTGGGGTGTACATATGAAAGGTAGAGCTGGAGAGTTGGACGTGAGTAACTGAGGAGGACAGGCGGAGCTCCAATGCAGTTCTTGTGGCGTTATTTCTGCTCTAATATTGATAATCACATCATCGCAATTGTCGCTGCGCTAACATTTACCGAGCGAAAGCGCCGCAGTCACTAACGCCATTACTCTCCACTCTCAGTGCGGCACCGAATTCAATTAGAATTAATGCGATAATCTGCATTACAATCCTTCATCTTGCAGCGGAATCGGACAATTGAATTAACACCTTTTCAGGTGTCCGCCGCGTCCGATTTTACTCACTTTCAGCTCCAGCTTTACTTTATAAACCAGCGACAAACCAGCAGCGTTTTGGGGCCTTGCCACGAATTCAATGAATAAACAAAAGTAATTTTAGGGACGAGGGACTGGTTTATTTTAGTTTTTATAATTGCAGCAGATTGAGAAATATTATGAAAATATGAAAATGCTGAGCTGATTCTAAAAGAATGGCGGAGAAGCGGTAAAAAAAGAAAGAAATAAAGACCCGTGTACGGTAACTAAAACGGAAATAGAACTCAGCAAGTTTTCTTTTTTGTAAAAAAAATGTTAATATTAATATTATTTTGTAATAAACATCTTCCCCCACCAATAATAAAACGGAATAAAATTGCATTCTGGGAAAGACCTAATACAGTAATTATGACATAAATATAGTACATAATGTTGATATTAATATTGTTAATAACAATAATGAATAATAACGATAATAATAATAATAATAACTATTGTTATTGCTCTCTTACCCTCTTATTATTTATGCCCTCTGTGTAATAAAATAAGTCGGAGGATAAGAGGTTTAATTTATCATACTTCATAACGGCTTTAACGCGGCTTGGAAACAGACACATCGTTGTGCTGTTTTACAGAAGTGACTTGTAGTGAGGAATTGCTTCAGTCTCCATGAAACCCGTCTGCAAATGTTTCCTTATGTCTTTAGTAGCGGTAAGAATATTCGGTGCCTCTTCTCCCTCTGAATACTGTACAGTTGTTCTGGTCGGTTTTCTTAGATATGAACATAGACTACTGACGAGCTTTCCTCTTTCCGAGCCTGGAGGGTCAAACTCTCCCTGTAGTTTATGATTTGTTGTTTAGTGATGAATGCTAAAAGGAGTAATACTTACTAATGCTTTGTCATTAACCAGCACAGTGTAAACCCTAATGCTGAATCAGCACTGATGACCATGACTCAGCAGCAGCAGCAGCACTATTTATTTATATTTAGTCGAGTATAGATGAGCATAAACAAGTCCGTTTACTCGACTGTTTGGGAGTGAACGTATCTAAGGCTACATTCACCTAACTCCACTATAGCAATTCATATTTAGTTGCTAATTCCTTTTGGGGTTTAATTTCATTCTGTTTTGTTGCTCTGCCTCACTGTGATTGGTCAGTGATTTTGGGGCTTTAGCATTATGTTTTAGGTCCCAGTGCAAATTTGCGAACTTTTCAGACAGCTGGGGGAATTTCCAACTAGTCATCCAGTGGTCGAGGAGATACTAATTTATCTTGAAGTTTTTCCTTCTGTTTTTTTTTTTTGCTTTGTATTTTCTGGGAACTTCTATATCTTCCAATAACAATTCCTTCTGAGCTAGTATCTAAACATACTAGATTATTTGTAGTCTGTATTTTGACTGGAGTATAACCTTCTCTGCAGTACTAGCCAATAATTTCACTGAGGTATAAGCTAGATGTAAACTCATCAGTAATGATCAACGTTTCCCAAGTCTAGATAAATATTCAGCATTAGTACTTTCAGTAGATGTGAGTTATTTATTAATACTAGTTCATATGTTCACTGGAGTATTTATACATTGATATATTGGCATCACTGAAGGAAGAAGAGTCAATGCTTTCACTGGAATATGAATGTAGGTTACACCTGTGCTCAGCAGTAACAACTTGCAATAACACCCTCTATGTGCAGCTCTGTAGAAAGAAGAAACATAAGAAACATAAATAAAAACCTTGACCTGCTAATCTTCATTAAGGTAGAAGCGGAGGTTTGAGTGCGGAAAGTGTAAAGTATGTCGCGAGTCTTTATCTGACAGCAGCCGGAATCTAAAACAGCGATCCTGAAAACCGGCCAGACTCAGGGTCGTTTCTGACTGAGTTTGAGCATCCGGACCCGGAATAACATGCTCCGTGTGCAACAGAGCTTTAGGCGCTGGATCAAAAAAAAAATGTAAAATAGAAGCACATTTCCTTCAGAAGCTTCCAGCCGCTTCAGGGTGAGTTCTTCTGCACGTCATGGATCGTGTGTATTTGGGAAAAACGCTGGCCATGTTCAGGTAACCATACCAAGTGACATTAATTAGTATCTGGCCAAGATTCCTAACACTACATTAGTCTATATCTGACATGATTACTGTTGTAAGCTGTTACAGAAAAGAAGGAAAAACAGAGCCGTAAATATCAACTACATCTGCGGAGACTATACACAGGTTTACAGCGAGAAGGATACCGCATCAGTCTCAAAAGGCTCCTAGAGAGTGCCTTACCTATGTCATGAAGTCAAGAGTCTAACATTGAAATAGTGTATTTTATTTCCAAGACTCACTTTGAGAATTTAGACACAGACTCTACTTGGCTCACTGATGGACAGTTAAAAGTTGTAAATATACTATATTTGGTGTATAAATATATATATATATATACACACATACACACACATTCAGAGTAGCATATATATATATATATATGAAATAAGTTCAAAGAACACAAGTGTACCATTAATATTTGTTTCCTACATTTAAACAAAGCAAAATAACCAAAAATTTGCCTTGTGCAAGATTTGACACTTTTTATTTATGTATTTTATGCTTGTCCACTAATTAGACTCTGCAGCAGAATGTGCACTAAGTTTTGCACACAGTATTCTCGTACACGGTTTTACGGCCCATGTGTGAATGTACATACAGCTGATTATCATGAGGAAAGTGAGCATTCACTGAGCTGTCAGAGTTGACACAGAGCTCAGTAGTGAATTTTAGCGCCTCAAGCTGGTTTGAGTTTATTAGGTTCATCGTGATACAACGTGATGGTGATACTACTACTACTACTACTAATAATAATAATAATAATAATACAAATGTTCTATATATGTAATCATTCATAATGGACACTATTATAGTATAAAATCCTAATTTATCAAATTATCAAAGATGAAAATACTTATCAACACTATCTATACACACACACACACGACATAATATATATATAAACATATATGCAATTAAAGTGCTTTAAATTGTATTAAATATTTTTCTGGTCAATGACGAGAAACATTTTATCCTTAGTGCTAAATATAAGATTCTCTACATGGTAATTAACCCGGTCCCACCCAGGTTTGCGTACTTCTAGAATTGCTTTAATATTGTTGTTTATTATTATTAATGTAGTTAAATGAAAACGCGAAATGGCACTAAAATAACAGAAAAATGACATAATATTTTAGAAAATAATACTGAAAAAATAGATATAGCGGCTACAGACAATATATGAATTATAGAAAGAATAGTAATAAATAATTACAATTATAAATAACAATAATTTTAATAGCACTACTTTTTAAAATAGTTTCTTATAGAAAATCCTGACAATAGGTCGCTTGGACGATTAAATGGCGCGCGGTCGCATTGTGCGCTGCATAATAATGCTGGGATAATAAGGAGTAAAATGAAGTGTGAAATAATGAGTGTAAAGGCCAGACGCAGTTCTCCTGCAGATACACACCGAAGAGTCTGCGGCACAGATGTCATTAAAGCCCTACTTCATTTAAACTAACAGCGGCGCTTTGACGAGAACGAGGAACATCAGGCACTCGGTAAAACACAACGAAAAACTAAACGGAAATTGATCACAGCAATGAGGAATGAACACAGCAGTAACTGCGCATTAGTTCCACTGAGCACCTCCATAATCTGTCAATTATACTGTGGTGGATTTTTAATTAAATGCATATTATTCTATTTCAATTAATGTTGGCGTTCGTGTAAAATAGTTCAGTAAATCTTACTGCAGCTTCCCTGCAAGTTGGAAAAATACCCTCGTATTTCATTTAAGTATTGTGTTTGTTTACTCAACACATGACTTGTAATATACTGCGATTCACAACCAGACAATGTGTAAACAACTACACAAGCAGACAAAAGCAAACGAGAGCTGTTATAGTTCGTTTAACGTTCCCTCCATTACGTGGAGTACGCAATAAAACCGTTAAATCGTTCTGACCTAAAGGAGCATTTAAAATAAGGCACAAAAGAAAACAACTTAAAAATGAGCAGTCAGCTATAGTTCCCCTAATTCCCTCTTTATTTAAAACAGCTTCTCCATTTCAAAGTGAGAGTGCCATCAAACAGCACGACAGGTCAGAATTAAGGAGCATTTTATATTCAGGTTATTTTATTATTATTTATATACCTAAGGAGCATTTTAATATTGGCAACTTTTAAATGCTGGTAGCCTACATGTTTTTGTTACCCTGTTTACTAAATGAGGCAATATCCTGTTCTTTAAATTAGGCAGCCAAACAAAATGGGTAGATTACTGCAAAAGACATGGCTCTGAGCATTATAGCCTTCAAAAAAAAAAAAAATCTAAACAGGCCAAAATGAGGAGCTCCAACAGTCATTCAGGTTAGGGGGATAATTTGGGAGTGGGGGGGGGGGGGGGGGGGGCAGTGGTGGCAGTATGTGAATGCATCACTGTAATTGATCTGGAAAGGTTGGTGTGCTGCAACTGACAAATTGAAAACACGTTTCAAGACATTTACTCCCAAAAGCTGTAAAGGAGAGAGAGTGTAGGGCTGCTCTGCTTTTTAATTCTGATGAGAATGTTTTGCAGCAGATATAAGGGAAAGATCAATCTGTGCACAGTGAACCAGCTGAAAGGCCAGGGGCAGATGTAAGGCATTCTTAAGTGGCATCTACCCCTCTGTTAATTTGAAATGGCAAGTAAATAAACAAGAAAGTAAACAATAAACAAACCAAAAATTGAGAGGTTTTGTGAAGTAGCTCAGATGAGAAAAAAAATGCATGAAAGTTGTAGTTCAGCTGAGGCAAAATGTGTCTAACTTTGTACAGTGTAATCTTAGTAGTATACAAAGCGGTAAATGATAAACATTACACACAGCTCAGCTGTAACAAACTGGGTCCTCCCTAAAAACCATCCAGTCTAAAGCAAGGCCTGTGGTTTCCAAAAGCATGCCAGGTTGATTCTTCTTCATTAGTTGATAGCAATACAAAAACAGACTATGAAAGCAGTAGGCAGAGCCCTGTAACATTCAGTCCGTCCCCAATCTGACCACATCGCTGAGTTAAAACATTCAGATAGAGCAGAGAGATGACTGGAATTCTCTAACACTACAGGAGCCCTCTATCATTAATATGAGTCAGATGTTAGTTGCCAAGTCCCCCTGGTTATTTTTTTATACTTCTTTAAAGAGGAGGCACAAAATCAAAGCCCTTAGATTTCAAGGAGAGACTAGTCTATGTAACCTCTTTATTGAATGCGCTGTGTCCAGCGCAATAGATAGTTTAGGTTTTGTGACCATGCCTCACAAATACATACACATTGTTGCAAGCTTTAAGTGCATTCATAAACTCTTAATTTGGAAAGAATGATTCATGACACATTCACATATTGCTGCAAGACTTAAGTGTGTTCCTTAAACCTTATTGTGGGCAAAAGCATTTCAGCTGTGGGCTTCGATCAACTGAATTGTAAATGTAACGTACAGTACCACACAGTGTAGGAGAAAACGTATGCACTTGAAGTTCTCAGGGAGAGAAAGATGTGAGCTCGTGCTTGATTGGGACAGTCGGATAATTCAATAACAACAACCGTTATAAACTGTTGATCCACCAGTAATTCACAGTGGCATTCATCACCACCTAAAGTCAGTCCCACAGGATAACTGAACTGGAACATGACTTTGAGTAGAATAAAAGGTGGAAAAGTCCTGGAGACGGGGGTAGGGAGTCACAGATTGTTGTGGGAGAACTTGAGGCCTGTGTGTGATTGTAGTCCACTGACCCAGCTGGGTACCAACAGCCAGACACAAGTATTCTTTATAACAGGTAAGCGCATATTTAGAGCTCTGGCTTTGATAAAATTTCTGGAGGGACTCCAATCGCTATGAGTGGTGGGGGGTGGGGTTGTCCCATAATTCTTTACTCAGTTTCAATCAATAGACGATAGTTTGAGACGATTTGAGATGATGTGAATTAGCACCAGATGGAGAGCACTCAAGCATTAAACAAGGAATATCAAAACAATCGCTTTAGTAATATTTATTTTGTTATTACCCAGTTTCTTGAAAATTTAGCATTTGTTAAGGCATTTAGCCACAATATATTTAGACACAATCCATTAAAAAATTTGCTTTGTTTTGGAATTTAAGGTCCTAGGGAATTCCATGTCAATATTACCATGCTATTACATATTTACCTGAGTGTTTCGTAGTCGTTCTATAACAGGACGTATCTATATATGGCTGCATGCATCATGGCCAAGTAAGGAGAGCCAAACAATATAAATGGAGCAGCTCTTTTGGACTTTTCCTCATGTGCTATCACACAGATAGCAACACACAGCATGAATAATTTGATCCTGTCCTCCCTTAACTGAGCACACATGTTCCTAGCACTTCGATTAATGCTGTTCATGTGAAATCATCTGCTACACAGCACAGAGCAAGTAGTAAAACCCCCAGAGTGAGGAGAAATATAATTTCTAATTTAAGAGACTTTTTGTCTTAGTAGGCTTCCCTTAGGACCAGAGAGAGTGAGATAGATACACGTGTGCACGCACACACACACACACACACACAATTTATCATTTATCTGAAAAGTAGAGAAAAGTAAACATGCTTTCACATGTGTTAGTCCCATACAATTATGGTAAAATAAGGATAACACAAGCATTAAATCACCGTTTTGAGAGTGCATGACAAAGAAGCTTTTCATTTTTTTATGTGATAGCAGACATGAACTTGGCCAATTAATATTCTGTAAAATATAGGATTTAACAAAGTTAGAAATGGAATGAAAAATCTGGATTAAATATTCCACCCATGCTGTGACTCTGTGCATTTACCACTTTCATTTTATAGACAGTGCTTTAAAACAAGGACAAATATTCAGTACATAATGAAATGTTTACAAGATTCATTAGCTTTATATTCTATTATTATTATTAAAGAGCTTAATTACAAACCTCAGTACGTAATGTTTCTCTAAGCTTATTAAGCATCCATAGGAATCATCTCACAACATAATAGCCGCTATAATGTTTCATTAAAAGAAAAAGTCTGACATTGTTTGATATTTCACTGAAATGTAAATTATAAGACTGTAATATTCAGGTAAAAATGAACTAAAATGACTTTCAGTTTTATTGTTGATTAGGAATGAGATATATTTACATTTACAGCATTTAGCAGACTCTCTTATCCAAAGTGATTCACAAAAGTGTTTTAATATATCGATAGATAAATAGATACCGTTATATCTTTGTGATTGTAATGATGAAACGCCATTTTGTTCTGTCAAGTCTAGTCACTGTGACCATCTTAACTATGAACAATTACTTCAACCTTCTTTAAAGCAACACAAGTTGAACATAATGGGAACCAGTCGCAGAGGTACACCGTAGCATGAAGTAAGGCACATTTCTGCAGGCTGTTAGTGTAAGAAGCGGTGACAAGGACTCAGGATCATTTTACCAGTTAGCTCAAATTTTGGCTATGCAATTTACATTAGTCTCAACTGGAATGCAGGCAAACATCGCTTCAAAAGACTACTTCAGCAGAGCCACATTCAAATCTCACTACAGACGGCTATGCACAAGCAAAACCCACCAAAGCCAGTCTTAATTTGCTGTGAATTAGTTAAGAATCTATTTAAGGAAGCACTACGGGGTCGTCTGCACTGCTACATGTTACTATATAAAAACATCACTAAAAGAATGACTGGGTTTTAATGGATTTGCTTCATGCAATCAGCCTTAAACAAATCAGAAAGCCACTTCAGAACAAAGGAATAGTAAAAACACCTTTTAGTAGTACGTATGGTTTGGACTGGATTCCACCACAAGCTCAAAGGACAGTGATCAGCTCTTCCTCTTATAGCATTCCATTACACTCGTAAAGCACATCATTGCCCCACTGTGGTTTTAAATGCTGCTGGGGAGATTCCAGACTTCACTGAGGGATAGGAACTATAATGTCAACTGCTAAACAAACACAATTGAGTGAAGAGAGAAATGGAGTAAGGGGAGCTGCTTAAATTGCTTTAAAAGTTTTAACTGCAATCACTGCAGCAAACACGTTTGATGTGCTTAGAAACTCGTGGCAATGCTCCGCGTGCCTGTTTTTAAAGGATGTTCCATAGAAAACCACAGCTTGAACTATCCAAAGCTTTATTTTCAAACAGGGCTTTTTTAAACCTGATTTTTTTGAGCAATGCACCACGCCTGATCACACAGACAGTTGTGGAAAAGACATGCTACCAAAGATAAATTTAGACAAGAATTAGTAAAGAACGTCTGCTCTGTATTGAGTCAAATATTTCCTGGTTGACTGACTCTGGACTGTGTTAATGCTACATGCGACCTCTATAACATGCTGCTGACCAGTGTTCGATTTTAAACTCTCTAGTTTAAGTCAATTTAGGCCTAAGAGAGCCCTAGATAAGTTGAGAGTGAGAGAGAGAGTGATTTATCATGAGCTGAGGCTTTAAGGAAATGCTGTGTTTTCTTGCACAGCATGTGCTCTTTGCTGCTGCCTGCTGGGATAAATCTTCCCTCAGGTCTAGCGGTGTGTTTGGACTTCTCTGTGGATACCTATCAGATTCTCACTACTGTGCTTTTTTTCCAGTTGGCAGCATCTGAGACATAACTAGCCTCTACCACAAGCACTTTCTTTCCTGTTGAGTATTTGAGATCTGAAAACAAAGTTTTAACAAAGGAATGCTAGGTGATCCGCAAAACCTAAAACACAAGAATGGTAAAACTATCCCTGTGGTCAGGGTGCAGTATATTGGACCCTTAACCAGAGAGGGGGTCCAAATTTATCAGAGCCGAAGCGGTGACATCTGCCTTTGGGCAGGTTATTTGTTCCAGGACTGTATATAATGTTGCAGGCAAACATTTACTAACGAGCCAGTCCTTCTACTTATATGTTGTGGCGTAACGCTCACAATCACCAATAAAAAACCTTTTCCATCATTTCCATCTGCCACCCCGCCATGTCAGCTCATATTTCACCCTATCCTTCACGCTTAAGACCTGTGTCTACGCATCCACCGGCAAGAGCCTGAAATAACTGGAACGTAAAAAGGAAGGTTCAGGCGGCTGGCTAGGCTTCATAGCACTAAGCTGCCTATTACGATTTTCTTTATATTTTAAGAACAGAAAACAAACCCAATTAGAGACACAAATAAATGCTGAGCAGAACAAACAGTCTACACAAATTTCCTTTAGCCCTCGGCTTGCAGTCAAAACTTGGATTGCACATGCCCCGAGATCATGCTCATATTCTGAATGCACCCTATTCTCTAGTTTATGTGTTTTAATATTTTACCTTTTTTTTGGGTCTGTGTAATATTTTGCCATTAACCCTTCACAGAAACCCTGGGGTGCCTAATTTATAGTGTTTCTTTTATTTGCCAGCTCCTGACCCTGCCCATCAAATTCCATAAAAAGCTTAGGGGATGCCCTGCCGGTTTACAGCCAGTTAAATTACACTTTGATGTATTTCCCCGTTTCCAACGGGGACTAAATAGCTACCCCTTGTAAAGATATGACCCTTACTAACTCAAAGGGTCAAGCACTGACATCTTACGGGCCAGGAGTCTCTGGCGTCTCCTGTTGCAAAAAGGCACCTTTTTAGGGCACACAGGTCTGGAACTACTGTTTGAAGCATTCATGCATAGATTATGGAAAATATATAGGGTGCCCTTTCTCAAGCCTTTATTGAACATATCGAATGGCAGCCCATTTGAAGAGACCTTGCTCCAAAGTCAGAGGTAAATGTAGATGCAGTAAAATGGATTTACAAGCCCCATTCTTGCTATGCAGGCAGGTGTGAATCCACTCAGGTTAAATAGCCAATTAGTCCCACGGCTGAACCTCACCCTCTACTAACCTACTGATGAACTCCCTCTCAAGATCTGCAGCCTTTCTTCACCAGTCACGGCAATGCAATCAAGATGAAAACTGCTGAACAACTAGAGGCAATTTATGTAGTACCTTTAGATCAGAGATCTCTCAGGGTAGATGCAGTCTGTCACTTGTCTCCTAGGGTTAGGGCAGACAAAGAAAAACAATCATCTCCAGATTTGGCTTTCTGTGTCAGCGCACTCTAATTGGAGGTGATGTGCAGAGTTTGAAGCAGGGTTAAAATTGTTCCAAGGTTGTGTTTAAAAACACGGTTGCAGAGCAGACTTCTGTGAAATGGGAAATGTACACACTGAAAGAAATATATACATTTATATATAATGAGCCAAAACAATAAGATGGCTTCTTAATGTCTACACTCTTCCATTTCCTCACCTCCACAGCTCTGCATTTACAGACTGTATTCCATCTGTTACTCTGCATTGTTGTTAGCAACGGTTCACTCTGTACCTCAGTGCTCAGGACCACAGGTATTATTTGGATGTTGGATCATTCTCAGCGCTGTAGAGACACTCATGGTGCTGGTGTGTTAGTGATTGTTGCTTTTGTGTGAATGGATCAGACACAGTATTGCCTTTGGAGTTTTTCAACACCTCAGTCACTGTTGGAGTGAGCATAGTCCACCAATGTCCAATCCTGTGACCAGTGATAAAGGACTAAAGAATGACAAACACAAACTGTGCGGCAACAGATGGGCTATTATCTCTGACACTGCATCTGTGTCAGATGGACACACTAACACACCACATCCATGACAGTGTAATTGCAGTGTCGGGAACAATATCTGCTCTGCAGCAGTCTTTCAAGGCCCCTGAAAATCTGAAGACCATGGTGACAGAGTATAGAGCACAGATTGATTAGAGTCTGTAATTACAGAACTACAATGTGCTGCATATGGTAAGTGGAATTGATAAAATGGAAAATTATGGTAGAATCAAGGTCATCAAAATAAAATAAAATAATTTTAAGTTTAAACAAGAATACAGGTCCTAACCAAGAACTAACAGATCACACTCTATTAAATAAATGCTTATATTTCTGTATTATTAATGCAGTGGCTCAAATATTAAGACATTTATAAAGCTGACGAAAGAAATACTTTTTTTCACTATCATTTGGGAGAAAGCTATTCTACCACAGTCACAATGACCTCTACAGTCCCAATTGTTCTTCATAAACAGTAACGCCTTAGTTCACCATTGGGTCTGTGCTGCCCTTTTACTGCACTGTTCAACCACAATTCCCTGCAAAACCTTCTCATTCTGACAGAAACAATTTGCAGTGAGGTTTCATGCCTAAAAGGCAGGTCATGTTACTCGCCCATATGGAGGAGCTCCAGGGGCGGCCAACTGCTGTTCACCTTGGGCTATGGAGAAGCCTCGCCGCCTGGCTCAATTGCACTGGATAACAAGTACGGGATTGTCACAATACCCTACGTCTGCCAAGAGCCCTCAGTGACATAAGGTATCAACAAGAGTCTTTGATCGCCAAGCACTGATTTCAAACAGTCTGACAGCCTTCCCCATGTGGAGGCAAGAGGCACAAGGCATCTGAAGGCATGGGCCGAAAATATTTATGTTCAAATAAATACACTCACTCCTTCTCACTTAACAGGATGTGTCAGTCCTGGGCAGGAGGCAATGTGGGAGCCATTATGCCCCCAGGCCTGGCTCCATGTCTGTCAGGACTGAGGCCACAGTGACCAGTGAAGTCAGGCAGCCCTATTGAGACACGACGTGCCCTGCAGACTGGAGCAATAGCAGACCCTCTGGTTATTTATTGACGTAACTGATTGTTTACAGAGCCAAAAGCTTCTACATCCTTCAAGTCCCACTCACACAAATCCTAGCTTATCCTGCTAAGGTGAATTTAACCAGTCAGGTATTTGAATGCAAAAGTACAAAGAAAAGTGCAGGGGCCTCTTAGCACAGTAATTCGGCAAAATATTACTTCCATGGGGAGAAGTTCACGATGTACTTACGCTAACACTAACACTGGCTGTCATCTGAAGGCCATCCACTGGCCAGATTTCTAGCTTCTATGAGTGGAGAGGTTTATCACTGGTATGTCCCCATTAAGAGAAGGTAAGCATCGTCAAGGGCATGGAATCCACCTGATCTGCAAATCTGACTTTTATATATACAGCCCAACAAGAGGCTGGATTTTGCTGTTTCACAAATCCATTTCAAGAGCAACAACATTTAGGGTGCTGACAAGGTTTTGTAGCACATAAAACTGAATGTGAAGTACAATACAAGCAGGCTAAGATTCAGCTATTAGTAAATTTATGGCCAATATGTTGCCTGGGGTTTCACAGCTGAGCTGCCATGTGTTTCCAGTGGCTTGACACAAAAAATTACCACTCCAGAGTCTTATCACTGGGTTAGTTTGGCCTTATTACCAGGTGCACCAGAGGGACAGGCTCTGTGCATATAAGAGGTCTGCCCTGGCTGCAGGACTGCAAACACTAAGGAGAACCCTGGCGCAGAGCAGCGGAACCTGCAATTTTCTATCAGTCTGCAATTACAGCCAGGGTATCTGTTTCATATGAGCTCTTGATTTACGAGCTGAGACTGGCAGCCGTAACTGCAGCAAGTCAGACATGTTTAGATATTACACAAAGCCACAGCTCTGACACACACTGTTGCCTGAGGCATAAAACTGACCTATCAAAAAATTTAGCAAAATATAATAGTTCATGGTTTAAAAACTAAATGAACTACGCTTCAATATCTGTAAATTAAGCATGTGCATATTTAAGAGTTAAAAAGGAAGTAAATAAATATATATATCAGTACCTAACTCTCTTTCGGTCCTGAAATCCAACAGCTTGTCCGGTCATTCTACGCTTTTCATGACCATTCAACTCTATCATCGACGTAATGATTGTTTCAATAACAGCAGCACTATCCAGTTTTTTAGTTCCTTCAATCCTCCAGTGAATATTTATAAGATTTCAATAGGAAAATGTGTAAAATAATACAATAATATATAAGTCCTGGAGATGAAATGGAGCATATAAAATAAACACAACTCATAACTCTACAATTAATATAGAATATAGTATATTTATATTCCTTAACTAAAAGGTACTGAATATGTACCATTAAATTTATCACCACACTGAGAGCATACTGTAAATGAGATCATTTTAGTGATTTGAAGAACACATACATGCTTTATGTCTGAGAGTATATTCCACTTAATAGTTCGCCACTTCTAATTTATTTTGCCTTCTCCTTACATTTCCAGGTAAAGACAACACAGGGCTAACGGAGTCTGAGTTGCCCCCAAACACTGACCCCGCAGGGATGGATGGCAGCTACCTCAGTGTGAAGGAACCAGGAGCCAAGGGCCCTCAAGAGAGGCCAAGCTCAGAACTGGCCTCACCCTTGGACAAGGGAGAGGGAGAAAGCAACAAGGGCAAGAAGAGGCGCAATCGTACCACCTTCACCAGCTACCAGCTGGAAGAGCTCGAGAAAGTGTTCCAAAAAACACACTACCCTGATGTGTATGCCCGGGAGCAGTTGGCACTAAGGACTGACCTCACAGAGGCACGGGTGCAGGTAAAATGCCCATTCATTTGAGTTTTTATATTGCTTCCCTTGAGAATTTTTTTTTAATTTGAGTTTTTTTGAAATTGCAATTCAGCCAATATTTTTCAAAGCACTTAAAGATACCAGACATTTTCTCTGTACTGAGTAAAAAGGACAGCATATACATGCACTGTGTAGATGAACGCTCTGTAGCTGTAACCTTCCCCAGAACCTCAACTCCATACCTGGGTCTGGAAAACCAGAACCTCTGACCCTCCAGACCTCTCCCCCATATTTGCATATAATCCTTCCATGACTACTACTGCATTCCAGCACTGACTGACAGACAGGGAGACCCCTCGCCCAACCCCACATGCACGCTTTACTTAGAACCCCAGGATTTACACTGTTTGTTTTTCATTAATGTCCTGCTCAGGAAAGAATGTGTCCCTCCCTAGTCTCAGGGGTAGGTGAGAGAACCTGGCTTGAGGCTTTGGATGTGGTGAGGTTTGCTCATATCCTAAAATGTCTCCATTACTCTGGACATAAACAATAATAAAAATGCATTTTAGTTTGGCAAGGCTTTCTGAAGCATTCCAAGAGTGCATTTCCATATTTGTCTTTCTAAAACTAAGCAGCGTGTAAAAAAAAAAAAAAAAAAAAGACAGCAGTGAAATTCTGCATATAAAGACCCTTTTACTAAGTCCACTGAACCTGTTGCAATGTTGTATGTATATATATATATATATATATATATATTTTTTTTTTTTTTAATTTTTTTTTTCCCTCCTTCTGACCTGAACTAACTAAAAATAGCTCTGGTTACATCTCGTTATAAATGATATGCAATAATAAATATGCAGGACCTTTCAAATGATATTCAAATATAAATTAGGAGCCAGTATGGGTTCTGAGATTTAAATCTAAATTTTAAAGTGGAGCACATAGAGTTGCTGATTTACACTTCCAACCAAATGGTGAATGCAAGGTTAGCAAGATGTGTGCATGCCAGATACATCTTAAAGGTCAAAGGTTAATAGCTTTCAAAATCTGTCTCTACCTGGCAGCCAGCAGTTTCATATGACAGAATTATTTGAAATGGATATAAAAATGTCATGGAGAGAAAAAAAAGAAAGAAAAAAAACGCATCACAAGGCCAATTTGGCCAAAGCGCTTGACTGGTCCGACTCAATTTAGTGCTCAGTCCTTTTTTAAAACAGACAAATAAATCCTATAAGAGAATTTGAATGCATGATTTCAAAGCAAAACAATATATATTAACGAATGAACAAATCAGTTAATTAAATGATTCTAAATTTGTATCATGTGCTCTGTACATTTAAAGTAGTACCCATATCTTTTTCACATCAAGCCTAAATTTGCTTTGAGTCTTGACAGTACAAATGTTTTTTTTTTTTTTAAAGGAAGGTGAATTTGAGTGACAGCAGAAGCAGACTATCAATCCTCAAAGCTGCTCCTGACTTCAAAGCTGCTCTTTCCCCTTTTCTGCTGGACTGAGTTTAGTGTTTCTGTTCTCTCTCCTCCAGTGCTGGAACATAAATAAAGCTCCATAATAAGCCTCTAAGCTGCTTTAGCTGTCAACGTCTTTACCAATTACCGTGTCACTACCACGCGTGCTCAACATACAAAGATTCATTTTTGCTTTAAAAGAAGCCACTTTCCAAGCAGATGTTCAGAAAAAAAAAGAAAAAATAATAAACAATATTGTACAAGTTGGCAGAACCCAGCATGCACACAGCAGCAAGGTCCTTGGGAGGGAGACGGAGGGGAAAAGAGAAGGAAGACTTTTGCGGGACATATTTGAGTGAACTATGCTCCTAAACAATCCTCCTTCAAAGCTCTGACCTTTCCTTTCTCCCTGTCTCTCCTGGTTCAAAGATGTGCTTTTGGTGAGAGCAGAAACTCTACATACCTCTGCATTGGTTCATGTGTTTGATAGTGGAGAGGAGCGAGGGAATCCGTCCGCCCCTCTTGTCTGCACGCCTCTCAGGGGTTGGAGGAGCAGCGTCGGAAAGCCAGGGGCTTAGGCGTCAGGAAATTAAACATAAAATGAAAACAAGCTCCAGTTTGAACCCTCTCCCATCTCGCTTTTCAATTTCCCAGCTCCCTGCTCAGATTTATGGAGGGGAAGAGTGTCAAAGTAAAAGATAAACCTTGAGTGAGGGACAGGAAAAAAATGGGGACAACTATTTCGCACAATCCATTACATACAAAAATCATCCATCTCTTACAAAAATTCTGCTTTTCTGCTGGCAGGCAACTAGTGGCTAGCAACAGGAACACACTTTCAGAATTGTTTATTGTTTTTAGGCTGATAGAAATACATTTATTTGAAGAAAAACAGAAAAAAAACAACACCAAACAACTGATACTTTCAGAAACGTTTGCCTTTCCTGGACAAATGAGATCTATAAACATATGATGCAATGTCAAGGGACTCTGATGTCAATCACAACATGAAGTGCAATCAGAGGCGAAGTGTTATCAGGTTACACAGAGTGCAGATAGCATGGATGACGTCTCGCTCTTTAGCCAAAGGGGAGAACGCCAGGCTTAAACCTATCTGAGATGCCGCCTCTATTTAGATCGCTTTCACATCCTTTGATGGAAATTTAAACATAATAATGCTCTCATAAACAACAGTTTTAGGATCAGTTGTCAGAGGTAATTACAGCTCGCTTTTGTCATGAGAAAATTGCTCTATCCCGGTCTGAGCAGAAAATGGGTGGGGGGCGTTGTGCATGAGACTTCGCAAGATCTGCTAACATTTTGTTTTGAGAGCTCATGTGAAGACCTTCTCTGCACATTGTCTGTATTAGAGGCCTTTCTCTCTTCTCTTTGATTGTTTTCTCCGCCCAGGGAATTAGATGAATTACTTTAATACTTCACTTGAATTATAATTGAGAGTGAGTGCATGCATGGTACATGTGCATGCCTATGCCTATGGAGGGGGGATGGGGAGATGTTCATGGCCAGATCAGAGTTCAAGCTGCAGAACAAAAGCAGTTATCAATTTGGAATCCCTATCATTCTGAGAATAAAAAATAAATAAATAAATAAAAAAGATTTAAAAAATAGAAGCACATTCACAGTGAGAAGAATGGAATTTTGGCCTAAGATTTGAAATGCATCTGTAAAATGTCTTGAAATATTTACACTGCAAACAACAGCAAGAGCTCAGTCACTCTAAATGCCTTTAGATGAAAGCAAAAATGGAAAATTCCAAAGTAGAGAATGCAAGTGTCAAACATACTCCACTACTCAATATTTGTTACAAATGTTTGTGGGTTGAAATCACTTGGACAGTGATTCACCCCCCCCCCCAATGTAAAAAAAAAAAGTCAACAGCGTTCTTCTAATCCATCAAGGCAGACATAGTGGAGGAGTGACACAGTTCTCAGAGGCCTCTGGCCCCAGTGAGTTCCTGTACTCCCCTCCCTACCTCCTGCTGCTGCTGATGGCTTCGATAGGAAAGAAACTCCGAGGAGGCCATCACAAGTCTGTCAGCTCCCACAACATCAAACAACAGCCAGGTCTCACTGAACATTTTCCAGGAAGAAGTACTGAAAAATAATCTAGCATTTTGCAAGAGAGGCTTTTTTTGCATGAGCTTTGTGTCCAGAGTGGCTGGACCATGTCTCTAGGCACTGGAATGTCTCCAACAGGCCATTTTATTCCACAGTGAATCACAAACTCATCAGTGTCCAAGTCTTTTTCATGGTCAGGGACAACCAGGTCCAGGAGTGCTGACATTAATCAAGATTTTTTTTTTTTTACATCCAAGTGTCATGACAATTCATCATTAAAAAAACATTTCAGATTGTATTAAGGAACATATCCTCTTCTAAATATGGGAGCTAAATTATTGTTAATGCTGATCTCTAATGTCTGTTAAATATATGATAACTCTGATCTGCAGGTATGGTTCCAAAATCGCAGAGCCAAGTGGAGAAAGAGAGAACGCTTTGGGCAGATGCAGCAGGTCCGAACACACTTCTCTACGGCCTACGAGCTTCCACTTCTCACTCGACCTGAGAACTACGCTCAGGTACGGTTAACTCGATGTCTCCACTGTCATCTTTATAGAAACAAGAATTTGTCTTAGTGGCTGTTACACAAAATGGCTTGAATGAATATCAAAACAATGATTTGTAAGACATCTTCACATCAAGGATAGTTTCAACAATTCTGGACATCATGAAAAGCTAAAGAGACAAGGACAAGCAGTTCTATGAACTGCTAATGCTGTGTAGAACCAAAGGAAGCCACCTCTATGCCCCTTCCCCGCCTTGTACTCTGCTGGAGGCTCCCCTGGCCCTAGAGTCAGGTCAGCCTCAGGGCTGCAGTCGAGCGAGACACGCCCTCGCAGGAGACCGAGAGAATCCCCCGGATTTATTATGAATCTGCAGGAGGGTGGGAGGGCAGAGGCAGCTCTTTGGGGAGCAGGCTTGCAGCTGTGGAATGCAGCCCTGCGCACATCTGGGGCATCTCCCTGAGAGGGCTTTCATCTCCCTCTGCAGCCCTCCCTCAGATCCCCCTGCCTCAGTACACGCCACTGCCCTTTCAATTCACTCCATGCTCCTCTTTTCAGCAGAAGAGGGCTGCTCTTTGGAGGCACACTAGGTGTTGAAGGAGAGCACAGACAACAAGTGCTTCGATTTGCCCGATAAATCTCAGACTTTAAAACCACTCGGGGCTCTGCAACACAGCTGACTCAATATATCAGAACAAGAACACAATCTCACTCTCACTGCTTTTCATTTGGAAACAAAAGAATATAAGTCATGGACAACAATGTCATACAAGAATGCATTGCTCAATACTCTGCAGAGTAGTTTGAGTTGTGAACAGTATAAGCTGCACAACACAAAGTAACTTTGTTTTCTTCATTGTTTTACAGATCCAGAACCCCTCATGGATAGGTAGCGGCAGTGCAGCGTCACCTGTGCCAGGCTGTGTTGTGCCTTGTGACTCAGTCACTTCCTGCATGACCCCTCATCCCCACGCTGCAAGTGGAGTGTCCGACTTCCTAGGGGTGCCTAGTCCTGGAGGTCATATGGGACAGAGCCACATGGGCAGTCTCTTTGGAAGCCCAGGCATGAGCACTGGCATTAATGGATATGATCTTAACATGGACCCTGACAGAAAGTCATCAAGCATTGCCACTCTTCGAATGAAAGCCAAAGAACACAGTGCAGCCATCTCCTGGGCCACATGATTCTTTGGCAACCACAGCAAAAATTATCTCTGAGCTTCCCTTCAAATCCCAGTAATATAAATGAGGCAGTATGATGACAACAAGAACGAGAGTCTGTGTGTGAATATCAACTTGACGCCAAGCGCCATGTGTGGAGAGAGTGGACTGACTGGGGGAAGGATATAATAGAAAAAAGAAATAAAAAAAAAAAAAAAAGAAAACTGACACACAAACCCTGTGAACTCAATCTCTCATGCAAAATCTGAGAGACGGGGGAAATCAGAGATGATTATTAGAAATCAGCATTGATCAGAAGTTGTGGTAATTTAAAGGATGTGGGTTGCTCTACAAGAGACAGCAATAGAGAGATGGTGTAAAATGGGAGGAAAGTATGTAAAATTATAAAAATACAAGCCCTGCACTTATCAGCTGAACATGTAGGTCTTATCTGATGTACAGAGATTGGGTTTTGAAGACAGCCTGAATCTTGTTCTGCCACAGAATCATGTTCCAAATGTACTCTAA
Source organism: Hoplias malabaricus (assembly GCF_029633855.1). Lineage (NCBI taxonomy): Eukaryota > Metazoa > Chordata > Actinopteri > Characiformes > Erythrinidae > Hoplias > Hoplias malabaricus. Next base: position 9,552,419 of record NC_089815.1, on the reverse strand, counting down.
CTCTGCCCCAGAATTATAAATATATATGTTTTTACATATCTAAAACATTTAAGATTGGGGAATATATAAAATGCAAGTATTTTCACCATTTTTCACCATTTCCAAAATGTTTCTACATTGCACTTCAGAATTCTAATTTTGATTTTGATATCTAATACATGCCTGTTTGTTAGTAGTGCAGTGCCACAGTCTGGAAGGAAACTTTAGCAACAGTGTTACCAGAGAGTGGCACAGCAGGTCTGCTGAGTTATGGGCCATGAAGACAAGGAGAAGGAGGTGTTAATTTAAAGTGACAATGCCATTAGTATTTCTTATAGGTAACTCTCCCAGCCTGGTGCAGTGTGGTCTCAAAGTAAACACTTCATTTGCCTTGGATTACAGGAAAATGTTGATGGGCCTTCCAGACAGAAATAACTAGAATCAGCCTTTAGGCAGAAGATTATGTTTCATCTGCAAGGAGTGCTAGAACACCGTAGAGCCCAGTCATTACTGCTAATCAGCTTTCTGCATTAAGCATCATGTCTCCAGCTAAACCAAACCCGTCGGTGAAATACTACTTCACTGTAAAGAGAATGTAGTTTCTCCCACCACATAGACTAAGTGGACAGTCGTACACAAAATCAAGCAAACCAATTTGCACTTAATGACATTAATATTGATCCGAGATGAAATGGCATTGAAAGGCAGGTAAAGGTCTTACACTAACACGTTTACAAATGTGTGGAAATATATTAGCTCATTTTCTACATCTCAACCCTAGCTTATATTCTCTTTTGGAGGAAACAATCTCAACCTATTTGGCTGGAAGTATTGTCCCCGATAGCTCAGACGGAGTTTCCAGCATACCTGTGGCCAAAATATATTAAAAGCTAAATCTCTCTGTAGTGACATTTCGTAAATTTAATGGAAAGAGGTGCTGAGAATTTACGTAAAGTAAAATACATACAAAGAATTTCAATTTGGGGAAAGGGGAAAAAAAAAATCAATCCAATATGTATCTACTGACCATTTCAATATCTAGTAAAATGATTATTATTCTGCTGGCTAGCTTAATTGACAAAAAAATTCACAGACTCTGCTATCCCACAATCATAATATATGATATTCATGCAGTCTAAATACGATACATGGAGTGCTGGAGCAGTCTGAAGTTTGAGCCTTGCTTCATTAAAATTTTGGCAGCAGTACCCTTGCAATAGAAATGTCCAGCATGCCACACTGGGCATCAAGCACCCCCTCTTACTTGACACTAGCACTCTTATTCAGTGACTTCACATAGCAGTGAACAACAGAAGTCATGCAGTGTGCGTGAAACGAAAGAACAAGGAATAGAATTTCATTCACCATAATTTTTCCATTCCATCAAGATTTACTTAGGTTTTGTTGTTGGAGAATCGGGAGAAGTATCTGTTACAGCTACACCTTTAAGCAAGCCATATCTAATTTCTAAATAAGAACCACCTTGTCTAGCAGGCTTCCTTTAAGGCTGTCTGACCTCCTAACCTGAGCTAAATATTGAATATGTGTAAAAACGTCATTAGACATTCTCCTAACATGCCCAGGAAAATGTATAATTAGAGAAAGCTACTTTCATTAGCTTAATGAAGAGGTTTGGATGTACTGGGAATATTATGATGGTCCTGAATATATTAAAAGATTTTTTTATTCATATATCGTCAATGTCCAAAGAATAACATGTAACTCCATTTTTGCGGATTTTTAGTTTACAGCAGCTGTCCTTCACATTGCATATCATTTCATGACGAATGGACCAATAGAAATGCTCCAAAATGGAATGGAAGTGCTGAGCTCGTAAAGAAGTAAAATGTATTTGGCTTGAGCTCCCTCTGACCTTTTGGTTTTTTATATTTAATAGTGCTTTAATTTATACAACGACTAATAGATTTTGGTCCTTAGTGCTGCTGAAGTTCACTGGCAGTATATACGAGTTAATGGTATTGAATCTCCGTAAATATAAATACACCATGTCTCCAACTACCGGGCCTAATGCAACTTCAGCCTCAAGTTTCCCCGGATCTCCGGCTCTATCGTCCAAGGCCGTGTCAGAGATGGATCCTACCGTTTTAAAAACAGTGATTCCTCTCTCAGAAATGCTCCAAGATGATTAGGAATTAAATCTTTTTTACATTAACCTCCATTTAAAATTAAGAATCTTCTCCTGTCAGGTTATTATTTTGGTGATGCATGTTTTTCTTTGGACAGAAAAATAGGGTCTCAAATGTAAGGAAAAAATGATTTATGAAATGACAGTAATCCAGTTGTAGATACAAGCTGGGAGGGCAAAATATATTATATATTATGCCATGGATTGCCCCATCCCCCACAGCTTTTATATATAAAAGAGAGAGAGAGAAAGAAAGGAAGGAAGAGAGAGAAGGGAATACATTCTTTTAAAAATAATATACAAAATTATATAATCATTTGATCAAGGTCAGCACAAAGAATGTCTATATATTTTTGCTATGAAAAAAAGGCAAAAGAAAGCAAAAGCAGCTCTTAATGAAAGAGTAATAATCCCATGTGCATCAATGATTTGCATTTCATTGTCAGTAACTCTATACAGCACTAAACCAATCCAGTTCCATGTTGGCTCCAATTCATGTTTGTATTACAGCTACAAACTCATAGATGTGCTGACAACTAGCTGTTCACTCTGAGATCCCTGAAGTGTTCCTCCGCAATGTGGAAACATAGGTTTCACTGCTCTTGCCCCTGCCGTTAGGGGGTTACTTAGAGGGCAAAGCAACTATAGCGTTCCGGTGTTCTGAGAAAGGACAGTCCACACAGCTGTGTGCGGGGTAAATGCAAAACAAACATGCCTTGCACATGCTTCCCCTCAGCTGTCATGGCTCCTCTTTCAAAGTCCCACACTGCACCGAGCTTGGCTCACTCCCATGGCTAAATAATCGACTCTCAGCAGCGATGAGTCCATGCATAGCCTTATTTTCAGGCACTCTTTTTAATTAACACGGGGACATCTGCGGATATGGATTCTGTGACAGAACAGAGGTCTGTGCTCAGTGTTAGTCTATCTTTGACTGGCAGGGGAAGGGGGTTTAGCTGGTTATCAGAGCTCAGCCACAGAAGCTCAGGTCAACACTAATATGGCTGTGTTCTCTTTTTCACAGAGGGTAGTCTAATGGAATATACTTTGATCTGTTCTGCAGACTAACAGAGGTAGGAAAATTAAGTCTGATGATGCTACATTTCAGGAAAAGTTTCTTCAGACCAAACCTATTATGTGAAACTGTAAAATGTAGGATTACAGAGATTGTATGGGTAAAGACAAACGCAAATGGACACATAGTCAGACAAAAGCCTGCAGATGTCCCAAAATGAGTGGTGCCATTTGAAGTCCATCTCTGTGCCGTCCCTTGTCACTTATAATACTACTGAAGCAGGCGTATCCAAGTACTAGAATAATATAATGCTTTGTGTGTGCGTGTGCGCATGTACAAATTTCTGTGTATTAATTTTTTGCTGTTTAGAAACACCCTTGTAAATGTAACTAATATGTTGTAAAGTATCCTTGTGAGGAATTTAATATTATTTTGTGTGTGACTGAAGGTAATTGCTAGTATTAGTTCTATGGCAGGTTTTGGGAATTTTTGGTATGAAAATGAACATTACAGAAAGTGTTTTTTTTTTTTTCAAAGCTTCAAGCTAAATGTATGGCATTTTGAATAATTATTTACTTTCAAGCTTGTTAATGTTCTATATATATTGTGTGATTTACAACAGTAAGTTATTGCACTTACGGTTTTCAAAATTTGATTTGCAAGCAGAGCTTTTTTTTTTCTTTGGGTTATTACTGATTTGGGTACAATATCACTAATAAACAGCTCATACTCAAGCTCCAAATGTTCATTATTGTCATTTTTTTAATGATCTTTTCCCATTGTTATAGGTCATATTAAATTATTTGTGTTGACATGGAAAGCCCATCTTAAACATCACCAAGTTCAACCATAATTATGTTTGACTCGGCTACAAATCGCACCATGTTTTTAAAAACTCTGCAGTTCTCCCAATGGTTTTGTGCAAGTCACTTTGCCTTAGGACAATTTTCACTCAAAATAGTCAGACTATTTTAAGATACGGTTTGTGTAACAGCATTCATTCTCAAAGTCTGTCTATTATCCTTCTTCGATTCATAACTTTGGGTGATTGACTTCCTTCAGTGAGTATGTGGTTGGGATTGTGTCATTCAGCAATGGGAAAAGACCTTTAAAATCTGACCATTTTAGGGGAAGGTTGTTCATATCAATGTTTTATGTGAGGCTTTGTTTGTTTTTTCCCCCCCTCTAAATACTGATCAATAAAAACAATTAAGTTTAACATACAGACTTCTTTTGTGGCATACTGAAGCAAAGCATATTTTCTATGATATTCCCAGGATAATTAATTTGTTTTTTAAAAATACCTACATAAAACCTATATAAAACCTTTGAACTACTGAACCATACAGCTTGGATTAAGAAGAAAATATTCAATGAGCAAGTCTCAACTGCATATCAACGCCTAATCACAAAGTAACTACTGATAAACTGCAGAAAACATGCATGCTAGCCTTAAATATACACAGTGTGCTTGAGCTGTAGGCACATTCAGTACTTCACAGTTGCTCTAATCACACAGGGGCTAAAAACAGACACTTCATAAGGAAAGGAGCTGCAGACAATCTGGCTCTCACTATGTAATTGGTCTTTCGCTGACATTCCCAATACTCTCCATGTTGCTGAAACCTCCTTACCAGATTTTCTCTTACTTACTGAGGGAAGAGTCAGAACAGGAATATATTTCTCTTCACAAGTTCACTCCCCATAGAGATGAAATGCATTTATCTCAGACACGCAGGCTCCTGTCTTTAAATCACTCACAGAGCTCAGACATCTGCTCCATCCCTAGACGACAGAAACGACCATGAAAAAAATAGCTCAGCTTTACGATGAGATTAGACAACGACCACACAATCTCAATACATCATCAATTATGAACGTTAAGAAATCCCCTTTATTACATGAAATAAAAAACACAACAAAACACTGTAAAGAAAAAACATCTGCAAACAAAAACAAATAAAAACGATGGTATGCACTCCTTGGTTTGAATTTTCAGTAGGTCCCTATAAAGAAGTAGTTTTCAGGAATAAATCAGATGCTTTTAAAGAACGTTCATCATAGCATAAGTTATGGAAAATCTCATTATAGATACAAAAATAAGTTTCACTTGATTCCTAAACCACCTACTTGAAACAAATGAAGAAACCTACAAAATGTTAGACAAAATACCACTTCTAGATTTCAGTCAGCCTGAAGACTACAACAACAGTACAAACATAAATGTGAAATGTCATTACTCATGACTGTAGCGTTTACTGCACATGTCCCATGCCCCAACCCCAAAACTGTGTGTTTATGGACTCCGAGATGTCCTAAAGGCATACCCTTAAAATGATAAATTACACGGATATATTACTATTTTTGAACACATAAATACTGGCAACTGGATCAGGGATGATAAGAATTCCTCATGCTTAAATTGCATCATTCTCAAAGAACTCGAACATTAAGGTTTTCTTTTTTGATTACATGTGTTTTGAACCTGATGGACAAGCAGTTGTATAAAAAAGGACCTCTCATTTGCATTATTTTAAAATTATGCTACATTCCCATCACCACATACATTGCATGATACATGTTAAACACACAATTTTAATATACTCATGGGTTGACTAAAAATGGGCCTGATATTTTGTATCCGAATGTCACTAATGAGTCAATGCAGTAGTGTAGTCTATTGTAACTGGAGGAACAAGTGCTCTCCGTTTTTGTTATTTATTTTAAACATTATTTTAAAATGTCACCTGCATGCCTGCACTGTGTCATTGTTTGTTCTGACAGTGACAAAAGTATAGCTTGCTTTCAAGGGGAATCTAAGGAGTCTCTACTTTTGCTTCCCATCAAGGTCCTGACACAAGCATTGACATGACATTTGAAACCCAATAAACTCCAACTTTTGTCAACTGCATCCATAAAAAAAGTCCATTACACTGCTTACTCCTTCCAGTTTCCTCAGAAGTCCGTATTCAAGAAAAACACGAGGATGAAAACAGCATACTCCCTTCTGCTGTATCATCAAGCAGAATATCTTCACTCTTAAAAGAGTCATTATATTAGAAAGACAAAGTCTGTGACTGCTAGAGCATCTGCAGCTAGCTTACAAGACAAACGCATGAAGAACAGAGGCAGGGTCCTGTCATAGACTGCCAATATTGGGGAAACTCTTGAGCTTCTCGGGGAAGTCATCTTTATACAATACTGGATCAGCACGATGTTCCACAACCTTCAGAGGCATGGTACCAAACACAGAAGCAAATTTGTTTATACACTCCGACCTAAAGGGAAAGGATAAAAAAAAGAATCAAATTTAACAAACATTTATCAATGGAAAATCTCTACAATAATCTTCCAGAACAACACAGTTCATTGCAATAATTCATTCATTGTCTGTAACCGCTTATCCAGTTCAGGGTTATGGTGGGTCCGGAGCCTACCCAGAATCACTGGGCGCAATGTGGGAACACACCCTGGAGGGGGTGCCGGCCCTTCGCAGGGCACCACACACTCACACCTATTGACATTTTTTGAGTCACCTCTCCACCTACCAATGTGTGTTTTTGGACTGTGGAAGGAAACAGGAGCACCAGAAAGAAACCCACGTGAACACGGGGAGTACTCTTCAGTCATCCAGAGTGGGGCTCAAACCCACAACCCCAGTACCCTGGAGCTATGTAACAGTGACGCTACCTGCTGCACCACCAAGATGCCCCTTTAATAATTAAAAACAATCTTTTTCTTTAACTTTTTCAAAGAGCCGTATTTGACCTTTTTTCTATTTGTTCAAACTTGAGAATGTTATAACAAGCAGCTCATCATGATTTATCAATTCTATTCATATTTCCGCATGCAAAAAAATCCACAATTTCCTCTAAATTTTAACACACAATTGGTATTTCACATGTAGTATAGCTCTTACTATAGGCTGATGCTTTGAGCTCAGTCAAAACAGAAAAAATTCCAAAGGTAATATCAGTAAATTAAAGGGGATTCGTATATATTCGTGCATTTCATATTTTTATATTTATATATCTAAAAGTAGATAGCAAATTAGTAATTAGTCAAATATAGGCAGTGGGCAAAAACTAAGCACATGAGTATAGGGTATTAAGGGTCAGAACTACTAAATTCTTGGCATTCTCTGAGCAGTGCAGAGCCCAACTTTTATGGCAGGAAACGTATTCAAAGTGAGAAGCACGACCAGAAAGACCTCATCAATCTCCCTTAAGACTCCTCTCAAAGAGCTGCATGGTCTGTGAAGCTACGATCTATTACTTATAGTCACTTCCAAGGTCAAGCACTTGCTCACAGGCCAGCTGTGACTGGACCAGTCTTTTACTATAAATGAAATTTCCTCAACATCATATTGAAATATTTCAAAATAATAATCAATAACCTTCACTATCAGAGAATGTTGTACATTCATTAATAAATGAGGTTAACTGGTTAGGTTGTCATATATATGCAAAGTTAATTCCTTCCGTTGTATAAACAAAGGATCATGATCATTAATTCATTAACCAATACCTAAAGACAAACTGACACATAATACACATTTTCAAGTGCCAACTGATATAACAGAGTGTCACATCATAGTAGCAAATGTGTTCAAATTTCTGTTTTGTTCTAAGCATATTTTGTCTACTTTGCTCAATTCCCAGTTTTGCAGAACAGACAAATGAAAGAAACTCTTTTCTCTGCTCTGGCATAGCGTGAATCTCACAGTGCTGTTCAGACTAGAGCTTGGCACGCAAGCCTAGCCTGTCTTGGATGGAGAACTTCTTCACTCTCTGGCTGCTGGAGGCATATCTCTCCTGTGAAGGGCCACAATGAGGCAATTGTTGGTGAAATACACAATGTGTTTCAGATGTAGGCGTAAGCCATGCCAGGGCCAGGGAGCTGCCAGAGCTCGCTTTGTCCTACACGCAGAGAGCTCAATTCATACTGTACCTCTCCACCATGTGCGTCTGGTCTAAGGACAGGCCGTCTATTGCTGTGCACTCCGGGCATTTGAACTTCTTACGAGGAGTCACCTACATGGAAAGACATGGAAGAAGTTGGGATTATCAGAGGTTTACAAGCATTTGTACAGGATACACAACATACAGTGCTGTACAAATGTAATACATAACCCTTCATATAACTTCCCATTTTTTTTTTTTTTTTTAAGAGTTATGTTCAAGGAGATTAGTAAAAAAAATTATTCACTTGTATTCCACTATTACAAGACAACATTTTGCTATGAGTCTGAGTGGATATGAAGCTATTATTAAGAAAATGACACAGACAAAACCAAGAACATTCATAAACCAGTAAAAGAATCTGACAGTGTTTGGGATTACTTGGATTTGAACAGAAAATACAATCTCTCAAACTGAGTTTTGAATGTGAGGCTAATACTCCTGAAGATTTTTGGGTTTAAAAAAAAAAAAAAAAAACACCTTGAGAAACACACTATGTTGTTTTTAGCTTGTTGTTTCTGTATTTTTTTTTGTATAACTTGAACTTAGTACAAACAGTCATTTTAAACAGAAATCAAACAGATGACAGGTTCAAACAATGAAGATATTTCTGACCAACACTCTGCTAAACTGAACTCCTGATTAGACTTTTGAACTATGATGACACTCCAATATAAAGAAACAGTGTTATTAAACTGAAAAACCTGTATTTGCTAAAGTATAGGAGGTAGCATTGGCATTCTTATGTGTATATTGTGGGAGGATTGGGTGGGATATGATGGCCTGATGACAGGCTATATAAATAAGTTGTAATAAGAGAAAGGTGTGCTTCTGTGACCAGTATAAACTGTCGAATCTTCCACACTCATATGTACACTATATAAATATGTACACACTAAAATACATACCAATAAAATTGTATTCTGCACAGTGTGAGCAGGGATTTGTTCGAGACATTAAGATGATGAAGTAAGGGGGCAAAACACTTATAATCTGAACAGAGAGTGCACAAGCCCTGGTGAGCTTAGAAAAACATATCGGACAGGAGAGAGGCAGCCAGTGACACCCAGATAACAGAGGTTAAGGCTGGGTCTTTAAAGGGCGTGCTGCACCTGGACAGAGTCACAGCCTGGAGGCTGGGGGACAGGGGCGAGAGCTGATCAGAGACAAAGCACTGGCAGACACTATCAGAATGCTTGCATTCTTTAAGTAACCACTATCCTCCCACCGACTCCAATGGACGTAGTCATATTTAACTTGCCTGCAAACATATTTTCACAAAAGTACATAATTTTGTAGAGTAATAAATGTAATCAAAGAAAATTAACTATTTTTTTTACTAATACACAATTAAGGCAATACTTATAAGTTTGGGTGTTATTTAGTGTTACACGTTTACCTTTATGGGTGCTTTTCCTGTGATGTTGGCCACAAGGAAGTTCATGGCAATATCTTCACAGTTCATATGAGCATCTACCCAGTTCTTAATGTCTCCTGGCATCTTGTATGTGTATAGGTAATTAAAGTACTGAAAAAAGAACAAATTTGAGTATTTTAAAATGTGTTTTATACAGAAGGTAGAAGACAATTCTCCATTCAAGTGCAATCACTTTTGTAGAGTATGCTGCATCATCTAATATAAAAAAAAATAAATAAAAATAAATATGCCATGTACAGGCATCTAAACTACCATACCTTATGGTAGAATGCAGCTCCAGTCAACACCATTGACACTTCATTAGTCCATTCAGACTCATACTTCCACTTTCCCATTTCATGATCCCACAAATGGAGTCGACCAGGATATCCCACCAGACGGTCTGGGAACTCACGCCACACCTAAGGACACAAATAGCAACTTAGAGAAATAAAACGGCCACGCTCCGTTTTTGAGGATATTCTTAGCAGTACAATAACTACAAAGCTGGCCACAGGTTTAGACAAAATTCATCTTCAAAACGCGGGGTAATTTGGCAATTGTAAGGTGAAACTTTGAGCTTTCTAATTTCAAAAGATCTGGCATCTAGAGTTTATGATGGAGAAATCCTTGAATGTCATTCCAATGCGACACAGGAGCTTTCCTGGTAAGCCAGACACCCCTATCGCAAACTGCCTACTATTTTATACAATTATCCATAAATTATGTTCAATTCTCTCAATGGGGTATAAATGGCTGCAGGTGAGCTGCAAGCTAGTTTGTAGCTATGGTCTACATAAGCCAAGCCTATCATCACATTTCCCACATCAAAAACCTTGTCAGGAACCCACATCTATGACTGAGTATGCAGTTAAAGAAGTATTTAGTTATTTGGGTGGGTTACATTATGAAAATATTGTGACTCAAACAATATGCCTTATTTTATGTGGGTCAAAACACATTTCATGCTAATTTCCTTAAAGCAGGGTGAGGTATTTTCGGGTATAAAATAATTTCTATAGACATTTTCAGATGGTCTTCCCAATGTTGATGACTACAAATCTTTGTGTTGCATATCATCCCATACACATCATACTGTAACTAAACAGTGCACCGACTTGTTTTTATTTATAAAGCCAAAGAGTCATAAATGCAGTGACATGCAATGATACAGGGCATGGCTTTAATATATTTTTGAGTAACTGTGCTGAGTACTGCAGGTTAGAGCTGTGTACTGGAACAGTTAAAACAATCTGCACAAGGCTGTCTCAAAGTTGGGAGCATTATTGGATCCAGCAGTTTGCAGGCAGTTTGTGTGTCTGGAATTACCTCTGTATGATTTTTACATGAAGGTAATTTTTAGTTACTGCTTCTTCTGTCAAAGTAAATTGATTTTACAGTGCCTTGCAAGTTCATCAAGAGGTCAGGACTGACATCATTTGTCTCTCTGTTACTGTTGCTCTGCTATGTGCTCCATCCGACTCTCTGTTAAAGCTGCTCTGCTGTGTGCCCTGTCCTGCCTGCTACTGCTCCATACTGCCTCACTGTTACTGCTGCTGTTCTATGGCATCCTTTCTTACTGCTGATCTGCAGTATGTTCCATCCTGTCCTTCTGCAACTTCGCTGAAAAAATATATTATACCCACCTAGAAACATGCAGGATCTTTTAAAAAACATAACACATGGAATCAGGCACACACAAATAAACAAAGCATGTTTTGTGAGGTGAATTTGCAGAACGCTAGTCTTAATATCGACATTGTGCCATTTTCATTTGAGCATTTCCCAATATTTCTTTAGAAGTAGGGAAGCACTGATTCAGAATTTTTTGGGCTGACACAATAACTGATAATTAGCACCTTCAAGTAGTCGATACCAATATTTTTAACCAATAATTATCTTTTTTTAATGAAAGCAAATTCACATTGGGTTAAAGCAAAACTAATTATTTTTCAAAGGTTGTCATATGACAAGTCAATTTCGTCCAGTATTTGTACATTTCTTTACTTTTTAATTATCTTTTAAGTATATTAGTTGTAGCTCATTTATATTTTTATCAAAGATTTACTGTTGGTTCCGCATGAATGTTTTCTAGAGGGGCGCTAATTAGCATAGCACCGGTTTTATTTTGGAGAGCGAGATCGGTATAAAGTGGCTCAGTGCGAGCGAATGTGTTTCAGGAATACATTTTATGCTGAATGCCTCTATATCTATTTTCACGTGTTTTATATAAGAAGGGGTCCTGCACTGTTGTGGTTGAGTGTATCTTTCTGTCATTTAACCTGCTGTGTGTTTGTTTACACCGCTGTCTCTGTGTGTATGTCCTGAGCGTCGATGATATTTAAAATCCTCATCCTCAAATGACATTTAAAGTCTTCATCAACCATTAGACCACAGTTCAAGAATTAAAAAAATATTATCTTTTTATTTACTGAAAAAAACAATCTAATGACAATGACAGACCCTGTTTAAAAAAAGATTTAATTTGCTATCATGTATTATAATATCCAACTAAACAAATTTAGTGGTAGAGGACACTGATTAAATCATACACACCTGGCCTTGATTAATGCCATTTGCAGTGCAAAGGTATTTACTGTGCCAGATCAGAGTAAACTTTGAAAATTATCAAAAAAGTTTTATGTAGATACTGCTTAACCATATTCAATATGACATGAGCACTTGTTCTCATCCCTAAATCTGCCCTCAGAATAGTCCACAAGTCTCGCACTAAGAGGGGGAGCACATGCCTCATGCACTCCCAGAGTCCAAGAATCCTTAAAAGGCCAGGAAGGCCACAAAGAGTTATGTTTAGTGCCTATTAGTGATGATTGTCACATGGGTGATATAAACATTAAAATACTTCCTTCTTTCATATTCTGAACTTTGCATTTTGATTTGTATCTCAATATAGTGTAGCCAATAGGCAAAACTGTATTTTAATATTTAAATTATTCTCAACATTATAAAGACTTTCCTACCTCGTATCCAAACTGCAGTTCATCAGAAGTCAGCATGATAATGTCATCATCTATTGCCAAAACAGCCTCTGTCTCGATCTCATCAAAGGGAAAGAAACGATTGCTGAGCTTGTTTTCCTTGGTGCGTACCACTTTAAGGGGCACAGCAATCTTTGGCCAAAGAGACTCTGCATGATAAAGAAAAAAGAGAAAAGAGAAATAAATAACAGCGTACATTTATTGCACTGTAGAATTCTTTAAATGCTAAAGAAATGTTAAGAGAGGTGGCAATGTCTGTGGGAAAGGACATGGAAATTTCAGTCTCCGCAATTCACTGCCTGGATCAGAGCACGTACGAATCTGACTGTTCTAACATTCCTCGAAGGGCAGGAAAGACAACACTCTGTATTTTTAGTTGTGTAATAGCTTGGGAGTAGTCCACAGCATGGACAAGGGAGATGGTATATTGTGTCATCTAATAAAGATACAGAGAAGGAATAGCTCCAGCATGCTGAGTGAGTACTAGGGGAATTTGTAATTAAACACTGAACACCGACATCTGCTTTATTTCTGGTAGACAAGTTCCAACTAGTCTTCTGTTGTGACACCCAGAGCATGACAAACAGAAGATTACAAAATATTTACAAACCCCATTTCCAGAAAAGTTGGGCAAACTTTTTAAAAATGCAAATAAAACCTGAAATCTGAGCTGGAGTTCCTGGGAAAAGCCACCACTTTCACTGCAACATCTGTCTCTCCAAAATACCAACATAAGCTTCCACATCAATAGTACATTTACATATATACAAATCACCTATTTCATGGGCACTGATGCACCCCCATGCAATTACAGATGCTAGTTTTTTAGTTTTTGTTGGTAACAGTCTGGAAAGTCTTTGCATCTTTGGCAAGAGGCATGAGTTTATAGGTTTAATAACATTTTAGAAAGTTTTCCAACTCTTTCTGCAGCTCTACCTAAAGGCTTGGAAGCGAGGAGTGAGACCTTCTCAGGCAATGAACCAGCTGTGGCCATTCCACAGCTCACAGAAGTGTTAACAAGGAAAAGACAAAGACAAGCAATGTGAAAGTCTACTGCAATTAAACAAAAAAGAAAAAGGAAAAAAAACCTGACATGTAGTACACACTTAAATCACTCACAGATCATTACTGTGTATTCATAGAGCTATTAAATCAGCAAGAATCCTGCCTCCTGAAAAATACCATGACAACACAGAGGCTCATAATGCCTATTAATCACCTTCCTTCATTGTACTCATATTTAGCAATCTGCAAAAAAGTCAAATTAAGCCAAAAGGTATTTTTGCTAATGCAGTCCCCAGAGAAAACCAAAAGAAAACCCTAAACTTCCCTCTGAGTATTTTAAACCACCTGAGGATTTCCCTAGAAACATACAAGCAAATTAATTTAACAATAAATGATTTCCAGCTTCTCATTATATAAAGAAAAACAGGCCAGCTCTGGGCAGCTTAAACTGCTCAGAATAAACAAACACAATCAGCGATGGCAAGGAGTAGAAGGAAATCCTTCCTCATCTCGGCCTGAGTCCCATGTTGACCCGTGAACAGCCCTTATTAGTTCTAATGGGTCACAAAGCTGTAGCCTGACTCTACTGACGCCTCTAATCAAAGGCAACGGTGGCCCATTAGGCCACTTCAAAGTACACCGCAGTATAATTACATTACTAAAATCTATGTGGTGGATATATTTAATTTCTTGTTCCTTTTTTCCCCTCTTACTCCAAGCTGTCAGTCTAAGGGCTCCATAACAAGCACATACCTAATCACCTTGTTAAGTTGGAGAGCCTCAATAAATAACTACGAATATCAGTTTACTTTGACACATCTCTAATAGGCCATAAATGTGTCTCAGCTACAGGAGAGGGAGACTGTTGGGGGAATAGTTCTTTCGGATTCAAATAAAATTAAGGATGTGAACAAAGGCTGTAAATTAGAGTGAAGTAAACTGTCTCATCTCAAGATCATGATGACACCCATAGCTCAGATGGAGACAGTAAAAAATACAGTAAAAATAAGAAATAATAAACCACACCAAAAATATTTCATGTGAATGTTACTTTTTGTGCTTTTCATTCATGATGGTCAGAGTAGTCTGGCTTTATAACAATGGCAGAATTTCTCAGGGAACAATATCTACAATAAAACGAATGTAGTTTATGTAAAAGACTGTATACCGCCCTGGGCAAAACTCAGGTAGACCATTTCATTCATTTATTTAAACAAAAGTTATTATTTCTTCATCAGTGAAACATTTTTAGACAGCTTGTTTTAAACATTTCAAACTAATCTGCGCTATTTTTCCACACTTTCAATATTTTAAAATCCAGTCTTTAATTTTGGCAATTTCTGCTTCTGATGATCAGGTAATCCCATGCTGTATCGCACAATCAGGCTTTTTTTTAGACCGAACCTTACACAAATACAGACTTCTACAAATGTACTGTACACCCTAATGTATCTAGCTAAGGAAAACAGTACAAGGTTTATATAAGTCAATAAAAAAAAATTTACTAGACCTCATACAAAAATTACAGCCCAGCTAATAATGAACTAATTGTTAGGGTCATCAGTATTGCTGTGAGTTATAAGTGTGTGAATTGATTACTCCTGTAAGAACGCAAAAAAGATTAATACCTTCTGGTGGGTTCTTGTTCTGGTTGTTCCACACAACAAGCAGCTTAGCCAGACTGGGCACTTTGGAGATCTCAGTGATGACCCTGAAGAGACTTTCTACACGATCATAAGTCAGAACCACAGCAGTGAAGCCAGGCGATCGAGGAGGAATCAGTGGAAGGAAAAGCGGACTATTCACACTGGACCATTTCTTTAGGGGGGGGCAAAACACACACACAACAATGTATTTACAAAACAAATAAGGAAAGGCAATTTCGTGCAAATGTTTTTTTGTTCTTCCCTTTAAAATATATGCAAACACTTTCCATTTGTTTGTGCTACTTAACAGTACTTAAAAATATTAAACAGGCCGCACAGAGCAGCAGATTTAAAATGGTAAGGAATGTGAAGCAGAGATTAATATAAGAAGAGGTAAGAAATAGCTAGAGGAGTGTGCCGTGACCTTTCAGTGTGCCAGCCCATTTCCCTATATACTCTCCCTCAACTTGGGCAATATTCAAGCATCATTAGCCTCAGTATGCAACAGTCTGTTTAAACTAAAAAAGCCAGGAATTTCCTCTCAGTAATCAAGAGAAACCAAACGCATTAAACAAAATCCTTTTAATAAAGCATATATGCCATGGACAAATCTTCTCCAAAGACTTGTATACCAGTAAAAATGTAATTTATTTAATGCTTTATGTTTTCACTATAAACCATCAGATGAGACAGGGGAAAAAGGGAACTAGTTGAGGTTTCTACCACTGTACTAGGTAAAATCTGCCAGTGCTTTTAAGAGTAGGCTTCTATGGTGAAACCGATATGGCATGTGGGCAGATATTAAGAGCCATGTTTATATTGACAGAATAAAATACTTCCTTGCTCGAAGCTTTTTGCCATTACACAGCTTTAAATCATTATTTTCCCGTTAACTTTCATATATATCTGAATTTGATTAAAACCGTGATGTTCTTCATGAACTGAAACGCAAACATCTGTCATCCACCAAACCTTGACCAAGACATCTAAGACTTTTAAGCATTTCACTCTTTTGCCCCCTGGGAGAGGAAGAGCACAAAACTAAAAACACCGAACAACAGCTTGCTCTAAAGGCATCATTCAAGAATGGATATGTGACGGGAACAACAAGATCACTTTACAATGTCTTTGCATCTGTTCGTTAAGCACTTCCTTCTTTAGGGCTTATTTTGCAGTGGAATTTTATGATTGCACTCTAGTGAACTTAGTACAGCAGGGGTGCAGATGAACCCTGGCAGGGCCAGGGTGAATAGGGGGGTGCTGGGACGGTGTCGGCGTCAGTGGTTGTCTCCTGCCAGTGTGGGGCTTGGCTCGTCTTCCTGGCCTGCTTTAAAACAGCCTGTAAACTCCCAAAGATGCACGGACTGGAGCAGAGATCAAGTGACGCTGTAAAGTAAATACTGAGAGTGCTTAGAGGCCCTCTGATGCGGTCATGGAGATTGCAGCACTTTATTGGCCAAAAGAAAGTCGAATAAACAGAGACTGAACACATACAGCTTCTCAGCTCTCTCACCCTCTCCAGAAGAGGTGCTGTAGATCCATAGAAATAGGCAAAATTATCTAAACAAGTTACTTTGACCATGAATATGTGAGCAACATGTGACCTCTGAATATTAAAATACTTGGAAGTGACCTTGAAACATTTCAAACTATGCAAGGTGGAATTTAAGATCTGGTCATTTTTGTCACACAAAAATGAAAAAAAAAAATTACCTTAAAAATGCTGAATATAACATTTTTCATATATTATAATAGCAATTATTTATAAATATATATAATACATGTGTATACACACGCACACACACACACACACACAGAGATGAGCAAGAAAGTTTTAGCTTAGCTAAAGACTAAACAAACAAATAAAGACACACTGTACCAGTTTTAATTCTCTCACTGTGCATCAGTGAACCATCATCAAGAAATGAAGTTGTTTGCTTATTTTAAAGCTGTTTTAGCTTGTTCACTTAGTTAACACTGGCTTACAACTTTACATTAGAGACCAGACCTGTGTTGTGGTGTAAAAAGCTGTGCTGTGGTGTCTGACAGGGTTAACTACGTCATCCAAACATCTCAAATAATGCCAGCCTTACATCACCGTCATAGACAAATTTTGTTTGGTCTAAGGTTGTCAGGATATTTGTTTTATGTCAGTGTTTTTCCCTCATTTTATGTTCCAATAAAATCAACTATATTTAATATTATAATAAGTTTTAGTCACGGCTCATGCAAACATCTAGCCTGCAAGATCCTCAGTTTTGCAATATCACAGTCTTTGACAAAAACTCATTGTCTTTAAATTAATCTTCAGACTTCCAGTGGATGTTTAGCATAAATTGATCATATTAGAACAAGTCTATTCTACTGTTTAGATTTCATAATGCTTTCAAGGATATATTTTACTATTTTCTCATGCTGATACAAAGCTAAGATTCATACTGTTTGTGAAAATAGTAAAATATAAACATTTGACAGAAATGACAGTATCTAATCTATCCAAACAGATATAACTATTTAATAAAATCACTTTTCTGGTTGCAAGTCTTTAATGCAAAGTGTCAAATGGGTATATAGGGAGTTATTTACTGAAGCCACAAAGTCTGGATCTAACCTTGTAGAGGAGCTGGTAAAAGTCCCAACAGTCCAATGAAACACTGTAAAGCCAGAACCCAATCCTGAGATACAAATTCAAGCAACAAACATGCGAAGTGTCAACCGTGGCTTGAGCTCCTCATGAAAAAAATCCTTTTTTTCTGACATATCTTTTTGGATGAAAGACAGATTTAGTCAAAACTGCAGAGGGAAAAAAAGCTGACATAAGTCCTTGAAAACTTCGAGGCCCAGGGTATGAACAAATCTGTAGTAATTAGAATCACAGACGTTACACACAATTGAAGAGTCAGGTGCCTCTGCTATCCCAGATAGAAAGTTTTCATGATCATAAAGTTCTGTGAGGTACAGACACAGTAAACAAGCAATAACGTATCTGCTACATTGTGGACATACAACAAATACAAATAAAAAACATGAAACCTTTCTCTGAGTTATTTATTTGTCTCTGTGACAACATATGATGCAGCCATCTGTTCATGTGAGGCATTCAAATTAAGCCCCATTAAAGAGTTCTCAAAGGAACTGTAGCAGCCTACAAATGAAAGCCTTTGATAAATATATTTAAGGCCCCACATTCAGGATTGAAGGAAATATGTCCAATTTCAGTAGCTGATCAAAAATGTAAGCTCCACTAGCCCTCCCTGTGGGCAGCAGCTGCAGGTGCTCACAAACACAGTCCAGTGGTTAACCATCTCCCTAGCTGTGTTCGCCACGCTCTATCACCATAGTCACAACCATCCTTTGCTAAACATCAGTCCGCGATCCCACTAATAAAAGCAAACTATATTACCCAATGGAAATTTCTTTGAAGTCTCTGCCACTGACACACAAGTAGAGGGAAAATAATTAAAGTACCACTGTGACATCTAAGTGGTAAAGTGAATAAAGAAGAACACAGGGGTGCGGTTCATGTAAAGCCAGTCTGGGACTGAAAATGCTTTGGCCTAATTGCACAGGCTCCGGTGGGGTTCGGTGTGTGTGCCGAGCTACTGCAATTCGTCAAAGCACACAAGAAGAAAATAAGACTTTTCATTCCAACACACTGTCAGTAAATGTATCTGAGGCATTCAGTCAGAATTCACCTGCTATTTGGTTCAAGGCACGGCTCTCAAATAAAAATGGAAATCTATACTAATCCTATTTAGAATTTTATAGAATAAGCAAGCACCAAGTCTGGGACTTTAACATTAACAGCAGTGGAGGCCCTAAATTAAAAAAAAAAAAAAAAACCCATTCATTCACACCGCTTTATGACATTTTGGTCATTATCATCTCCAATATGAAAGTTTGGGGGCTGGATATAATTGCCCTTGAAGCCCTTGTTATTTGGTACGCTTTTGTCAAACAGTGAAAAGTGGAGGTATGGTCAGCTTGAGTGACGGTGAGGGATTGCAGACTGTTTCATGTGGGCCAAGGGGGCTTGGCAAGTCCTGCAGCTGGGATCATGCTAGTATAGCTTTGGGATTAGGCACAAATGGAACCCAGATGAAAGCATAGATGCCTGCTCAATTGCAAGAGCCCTACACAAAATAGATTTACCTCCAAACTATCATTGATAATGGTAGGCAGCGAGTACCCAAAACAAAATAATCATTTTAAAATAAGAGCTGCATTTTAACTGGCAGGTGAGACAGTATCTTCCACAAGATAAGTGAGTGATAATTTGTTTTGAAGATTTTTGCAAATTTTAATGTCCCATCTAAAAGGCTAAAAACCAGCCAAACAAAGAAAAAGTACACTGTTTGTGATCAACCTGAAGTTGTTCATAAAATGCTCTAAAAACAATTATATTCATCTTTGTGGCTTGTAATTTTCTCCAGTTAATATTAAGCATTAGAGGTATGGATAAAAACACCTGATCCAATGGGCCAAAAATTGTGTGTGGGAAATGGGGGGGAGGGGGAAAAAACAACACAAAAGTAACAAGGCTAGATGTGTCACAGCATGACACATTTTAATATACGTACCCTCACAAATCAAGTGCAAAAAAAAAAAAAAAGATAAACAATGCATCTGGTTTATAATGCCTATGTTTGATTTCCTTCAGAACTGCAACAAAAAAAGCAGCCTGTCTTGACAACTTCTCAAAAAGCACAAGCAGAGTTCAAGAAATGTGCTTTTGATTATGTCCCGGTGGATATAGAATGGCAAAAAAAAGGGCTTGATTTATTTAGTGCTCTCTTCCAGTTCTGTTCAACGTGTTTCCACTGAGTACGTTGAGAAAGTATTTCATCTCTCCTCTAATGTTGGAATGGTCAAAGGACAGAAACACAGCAGAATTAACCTTTCAAGGGTCTGGGTCTCTCTGTGAGATCATAGTAATGCTGACTGATAGAAAAAGGCAGAAAATGGTAACAGTGTAGGGCAATATCAAATCCAAAATCTAATGAGACCTAAACATTTCTAGTTCCGGATTTGGACCTTAATATGACAGACTTGATGATTGATTTATTTCTACAAGTCATATAGGTCCATTTGTTAAATATATATACACCAAACCAGTCAAATCTGTTACGCAGAAATATAATAATAATGGAGTAATTTCATTTTCAATATTAAAAAATTTACTTACTTTCTGGAGTTCAGAACTGAATTTGCATGACCCCAGAAGCAAGAGGTGATTGGCACACAACTGCCCGGCATATGGTGCTGAGCTCAGAGCCTCAGACCAAGTATAATGCCACAGATGATTAATGCTCCCAATGGGGCAATTTCTCTACCAGGCTGTGTGCATCTTGGTTCTGCCACAACTGCAGTGACAGCATTAACAAAAACACTGCACTGCGAGTGTATACAGTATCCTGAGACTACATTTTTCTGTAAAATAATATAGAATTAATTTTTTATTTTTTATTTTTTTAAATCTGGTGCAGTCACATTCCTACAGCTTAACACACACACTTCATAAGGATGTGTAGAATAAACCGCAGCTGCAAGGACAAATGACGCAGTCTATATCTACCCTTGATGCTTCACTGCTTTGAGTGAGCCACGGTTTCACTCTTAAAACAATAAATCAGAATGTTTGTTGCTTACTAAAGATGGGAAGTACATGATTAAATACCACTATATATTTTCCAAACTTAAAACCTTGACTAAAAGCCAGTATCAGTAATTATCTGGTTTTATATGCTTTAAAATATCTAGGCTTTGAAGTTGTTTTAAATGAGGAGTAATATTTTCATCTATTAATTGATGACAAATCCCATCTCGCCAGTTGCAGCATGAAACTACTAGAGCGCTGGATTGGTCATTCCCTTTATTTTTATATATATAGACCACTAACATGTTTAACAACTTAACACACATGGGAACTTTTAACACTTCGACATTAAGGAAAAAAAAATTAATTTACTGGTCATTCCTAAAATTAAAAACTTATAAAAGTTTCTTAAACAGTTTACAACTCTTTTACACATAGACTATTCTCAAAATGTAAATTTATAAAAGCCATCATGTGAAGTATTCCTTTTCCTTCCCTCTTGGTCTTTTCCGTTAAGTGTTAGGAGAGAAATTTAATATTAACATTGTGCAGCCTTACGTGTCATCAGTTTTATAAAATCTAGGTTTAAATCTCAATCACTGATATTTAATATCTCATTTACTGGTTAAACATTTATCAGACTTAATTACACCAGGTTTATCTACCTGTTGTCCTCAAGAGTCACACTACAGGGTGGTAAGGATTTCTCAGCAACGCTTGCTTGGTACTTGCATCAAAATCTATATATATTTAAAAACTTACATTTTATAGATAGAGCATCAGTTGCAAGCTGACTTACCACAACTGGAGGATTGTTCCACTGCTCATATGTGCGGGCTGCATAGGGGTAAATGCGATCATTGATGATCTGAAGGGTGGTCAAACCAATAGCCTTCATAGAGCGAAAATATGCTTCCCAAAACCATCGAGCCTGCACAGCAACAAAGAGCACAACATTCAGAATTAGCCTCATGTGAATAGCAACACAGATCATTTCCATAGACAGCAAAAAAGACCATATATATATTTAAAAAAATCTAAAACATTGGGATAGAGAGCTAGGTAGTGGCCCCTTACTCTGGATGTATACTACATCCCCAGAATAGTACTTGTGCCTTTATGACCCACAACACACTTTCAAAGGCAATGTCAGCCATTAAAATCTCATGACATGACAGCATGGACCATTCTGGATTGTTACAAGCTCTTCAGCCCATCAGTCTTTCAGCCTTTTCAGTTGAAGTGGCACAAGCTCAGCTCTGCACTGTGACCAGGACAAGAGCTCAAGTGCAAAGGTCAAGCTACAAGACTTCTTGCCATTCCCAAGACTAATGTCTCAATAGTTCAATGCTGGCCATGTATGTCGTATACTATGACAAATATTATCTACTGATGCAATGCAACAACATCATAACAATATGATGTAAGGAATTTGCCTTTAAAAATATAATTGATACAACTGTTTCTGATTATTTAAATCAGTCACACATCAAGCACTGAGCTGAGTATTACTTGGTTTTCTGCCAAAAGGTAAAATTTTACCTTAATAATAAAATATGTTGGTTTTTTATATGACTTACATGTACAAGTAATTTTTTATATGACTTATTTGTATACATTTAAGAAGCATACAGAACTAAGCAATATTACTTCACAGTTAAATGTGTCCCATGTTAGCAAGACAGCAAAATTAAGAGATGCATAAAAGTTAACAATTTGTTAATTTGATGATGTGCAAGTAAGTTCAATTGCTAAATCACGTGTTAAATTTATTTTATTGAATGCATATTCAATTATATTCTTATATAAAGTAAGTGATGAAAAATTCTGGAAAATAGCAATGCTATATTTACGGCCAACTCATTTCACTGAATTCCACAGCTTTATCTCCTAACACAAAGACTCAGAATTTGTAGATCAATATTAAATGACTACGAAAAAAAATAGGGTATCCCTAGCAACCTAAAACTTTCATATTCATAAAAATTTCTAACATAGTATTTTAATGAAGTCCAGTTCTCAAATAATTCAAAATTACTTCCCTGAAATTGTCTCTCATTAATGGGTCATGTGTACTGACCCATTAACAAATTCAAAGTCCCTCTGCGAAGAAAGAGGAGTCCATAAGAGTGAATTACCCATGAAACTGTGTTATCTCCTGCTAGGAGATTCCACGCCAGTGCCCTAGCTCCATCATCATGACAAATCCTATGTGACCCTATACTGCTTAGATGTGGTTGAAGGTTTAGACTCATGACCCAAACAGTATCAAAGTGTGTCCAACTTGGCGAGCCGCACATGAAAAGGACAAAGCAATTGAGTACATTCAGTTACTGAGCTTGCAAAACAAGCAATACAGTTCTTTTCATCTAATGGTGAATACTCAGAATTTTTAAAAAGCTGGTAGCGAGAGTAATAACTCTTCAGAAAACTTTTGATAAAGTGGAGTCCTGTGGTGTGAGGTTAAGGTCAATGGTATTCTTTCTGCCCACAGGTTCCTTTCGTCGTTGAGCAGATCGTTTTATTGACTGGCATGTTTGTTGTCATATGGTCTACAGAGAGCTTCAAGCAGCACATTAGGGGAGCACTCTCTCCTCTCCCCTCAACAGCCTCCACAGGCCTGGCCCTTAAACGCTTAAGAAATACAACAACACAAAAACAGCTTTTCTTTTTATGGAGAAGGGAAGAGGATTCAAAAAGACTTTCTGATCCCAGGGGGAGCGCAGCCGCCCATAAATCAGCCTGTGATGAAAGTTTCCTTTCCGACCGGGAGGAGGTAGAGAGAAAACCGCACCCACTAAGCCTCAAACCCGCCCCATTCAAACGCCAGCAAAAAATTTTATGAGGGAAGAGAGTGAGTATTGCATGAGAAGGCAGAGAACTGACTGCTCTCCTGTCATAGTCACAGACACATAAAAATTCTCAAAAGCACCTTATGGCTCTTCTTCATAACTACAAGAGGTGTTCAATATATTCTTGGTATCAATATAATTTAAAAATCCTGTAGATAATTTTATAATGGTTATAGGAAGTGACATTTTGAGGGTATCACAAGAAAGCATCAGCGCCCTTTTTTTTTTTTACTCATGTTGTAGCAATTGCTATTAAAACTAAACAACTGTAAGCTGGTAAAAATTGAGCATCACACTGTGCATAACTGTGGATTCCAAGAAATTAGTGATCTACTCTACAGCCTAGACTTACCCCTGAGTGATTTTTACCTGCTCCCAAATTTGAAGAAACATATTCAAACAGATGAATGGACCTTCCATACCTTTATAGAGAACTTCTTGAACACACTTCTTATAAAGGCATTAAATAAAGTCAGATATTTAGTGCTTGATATACTGATGATTGATGTGAACAATCTCAGCAAAACATTACATACCATCATATTAAACAATATATTAGGCATTAGACGGAAATGATCGTTTTTATTATTGTTAAAGAAACACCTCTACATAATCTTTACAATATTAAGGCATTAATACATATACCAAAGTATTGTTCAAAACATTATCAGCCAAAATCCTATTTTATGGGTAAGGCATTTTTAAAATCAAAACTTATGTCATAGGAAAAAAATGCAAGCCAACACCCCAGGAATATCAGTGCGAGAAAGTCATTTCTGTCTGTCCTGCATGCCCCCTGCACATTTCAGCTAATGCACATGCATAGGTTCATGCAGAATTACTGCAGCACAGCACACAATGCTTGGATTGACTCTGACTCTAACCCCTCCCTAATGAAGCGCGTATGTGTTCTATTCTAAAGGGCTGACCTAAACAAGGCTCTAGGAAATCTCTCTTCAACACACTTTGTAGAACATGGCTGAGAAGCCAATCTGGACCGCTGTTAACATTCAGCATCTGTTTAACACTTAGCTAACAAATTGTTTAACTTAAATCAATGCTGCCTCCTCAAAAGCAAAAACAAGGTGGTTTTCCTGCTATAAATGCATATTGCTACTGCTTACAGAGGCAAGCTCTTTTCTTTTTCACCACAATTACAACATCACAAGCAGCAGTGCAACCATCTTAAAAAGTGGAAGATCACTCAGGGCACCACAAATTACAGTCAACAAAAGGGGACCAGACCACACATCTTAAAAACAGCACATTTACAGAGTGATCATGTGTGCAATAGTCCTAGGAAATATGCAACCTTTAAGCAAAGGACCATGACACACACACTGGTGACTTTCCTTGAAGAATTAAACACTGGCCATCACTAAGCTAGCAGAAATGAGCAATTGCACCCTCTGTCGGTAAAAAAAAAAAGAAACAACACAATTCATCCTTAAAGCCACCATACGTTTGTTCAAAGTATTTAGCAGTAAATAAATAAATAAAGTAATTTGAACTAGGCTTGTCTGAAGATACAAGGTTATGTCCAACTATAACCAGAATGATTTCTGTTATGTTGTGGCACTGATGGTGGTAAGTAGACTGAAGAGAGTGAACTAAAAATGCAGGATGCAAAGGGTGGTATGATGAATTATAGCTGAGAGTATTACAACACACCATAATCCTTAAATAATTTGAGTCTCTGTGGGTGTAGAATCTTGGTGCAGCTACACAGTAAGGTATTCAAGCACTAAAAGATCATAAAACCTCTTAATAAAAAGAATGGTGAGCCCATTTATATTCACAATGTCGAGGCAACTATTGTCTAACAATTACTGAATAAACATATTTGTTTTCTTTCTCTTTTGGCAGTCTAATTGATGGGCTAATTTACATTCACTTGTTGTGAATAGATTGGCAACCGGCATAAACATTTTAAAAAATGCACAGCGTGGTTAACCACTTGTTTTGATAAACATATATTAGAGGTTGTCAGGATTGCCTTTTTATCAAAATTAAGCACAGTAGAAAAACAAATATTCTAAGAAAATCAAAAGCACATACTTAAAAGTATATTATCTTTGGCACTAGCCGGTCTGTCTAACCATATTATTTTCACAATAGAGCTAACACTCCATTGAGGCAGACACATTTTCAAGGAGCACAGAGAGGAATGTTAGTGCAGCAGACTAGAGGTCATGACTCCTTTACCCTTACCTTCACACTGTATTAAACTTGAGATGACAGCTTGCACTTTAGTCAGTGAGGCCAACAAAACTGTGCTTTAAATTTCAACAGCATTTGGCACTGGTTAGGAACTGTTACACTGACAATTAGTTTTGGTGGGTTTATGTAAATGCAAAAGGCATGCCTTACTCATTCTGCTGAGTGCACACAAACTTTTTGTTAAATGGTGCTTTCCTTCTAGTTGAGGGTGATCACTTTTCTACACATAAAGGATTAAATGCAACAACAAAAAATCAGGGCATTCCTATTCTCTTACCTGTCTTTGCATCTCCTCCACTTGTCTGTGAGGAATACTTTTTAAGATTGTATACATCTCTGGCAGTTTCTCTTCTGGAATGACCACTGAAGCCCTAAATATACAAATTAAATAAAATAGATAAAAAAAAAAAAAAGTATTAGAGTTTTGCCTAGAAACAAAACTGTAGGCAACGTACGCCCATTTGAAAGTGAGGCATGCCAGTATACAAGAGAGAGCGAGAGAGAGAGAGAGAGAGAAAATAGAACATTGCCGCTATTCTGTGAAAAACACTGTGTCCATTCCATCTCTACTTGGTACTTATACCTTTTCCAGTCCAGCACCTCAGAGAAGGGGAGAATATAGGAGTCTGCCATAATGACAGGAACACAACCTGCCTGGAGAACATCACTCAAAGTGGCTTGTCCAAGTCGAGCTCCACGCAGAACCACACAGAAAGATGACTCCTACATCACATTGAACAGGGAGACATTAACAGCTCAGTAATAACCACATCTATTACATTACATTTACACAATTAATAAGCAGATGGAAAGTAAATAGTAAGAAGTTTGTGATCAGATTGATCAGACTGCAGCTGTGTCTTGACTGTGGAGGGTGCTCTTGCAGCACAGGGCCTCTTCTCCTCCCCCTGCAGGCCCTTTCCCCAATAGAACATCTCCCAGATGTGCTGCTGTACCCAGCCTACATGATAAGCATGCTTCCTGTCTAGACGGGGCTGGACAGGAGATGTGCACTATGGACAGCCACAGCTATTACTTCAGTTTCTACTAAGAGATAAATGTGCTGGGGGTGGAAAAGATCAACACTAAACCACACATATCATATCAGGTTTTATCCAGCATCACCAATTCAACTAAAATAGGAAACACTATATTGGAACAGAAAACAGAATGAGGGCAAAGACTCAAGAATAAAAAAATGCCATGTGAATAACTGTAAATCTGGTTACATGTTCTCTGAAAAGCCAAATGAAGCATTGCTTTATTAATTTATCAGGTATGGCCTGACCCTCACCTGCAGAATCTGAGGGTAGTCGTACACTTGGCCCTTGTAGCATCGTTTCCTAACTGTAGCCAGGCCCTGAGACAAGTTACTGCACTTATCTAGAAGGAGCAGGGCCTCTCCATTTTCTTCTTTCAATCTCTCCAGTTCTATGCGGTACTCTCGATGGATGGCCGTCTGAGAGGACAAAATAAAGTAGCGTCTGGGCCTGAAAACAAGCACAGGAGGCCATGATGACTCAGCTCTGCTCTAAATGATTAATGAATACAGCGAGCGAATAAAACATGTCACTTTGGGCCAAACTCACCCTGGCTGTTTTTCAGGAAGGTCAACCTCTGCTGACAATGGGCTGTACACAGGGATGCTGACATCATAGCCTTGTCTATAAGTCCATGTAGAGAAACCTCCCCCAGCTAGCAGAGCTCTGCGCGACAATCATATCAGCTATTACTGCTGACAAAGAAATTCCATAAGAGCATACTACATTTCTTACTTCTGGCATTTGCAGCAAAATGTGAAAAAAAAAACATTCTTATAATATTCCGTAGTAAAAGGAAACATAGCTTTTATTCCTACTCAATTATCACATACTCATAAAATGCAAACGAACATGCACTGTACTGCAGCACACTGCAAATATGGACATGCAGAGTAGACTGTCTTTTTATCTACCCACACACATGCACACACACCAGCAGCTGGTTCTGATGAGGCCACACGCCAAATGGAGCACAGCTGGATGAGCCCAGGAAATTCCCTACAGCTCCAGATAAGTGTTCATCGTTTCAGGGCTTTCTAGTACATAAAACTCACCTTTTCCTCCCAAAACGAGACAATGACCAAGGAAAAGACTGAGAAATATGCATGATGTAGCAGCTAATACCAGGAGATTAGGTATGTCTCCTCTAGAGACATAAGAGCTGTCCCCTTTCCTGGTTGCTCTTAGCTGTACATTTGAACTCTGTAAGTTATATATTCAAGCCATTGTATATATTTCCAAGGAAAACATATTGAATTAAACTATCCAGTGTCATAAAACAAAACATTCAGCTTAGGCTCAAACTTAGCAGAAGATAATAACATCATGTGAACTTCTGTTTGAAAATCACTGCCTGAACACAATGTGAAAATGAACCTGATATATTATAAAAATACATATTAACTATTTTATTCTTACAGCTTTGTAATTTTAATAAACGTAACTAAAGTTCCCCATCTGTACCATAAATTTACATTGAACGGTCGAAAAAAAGATGACATCAAGTAATTGCTTCCCTCTAGTGGCCTTTTCTCTATGGCACAAATAAAAATCAGGTTATGTAAAAGCAACGAAAATGGTCTTAAAGGAGCTGCAAAATAAAAAGGACACCAGAAATTTAACAACACTAAGATAAAGAGCTAAAAACATTTGGAAAAAATGTAACCTATTCATATCTAGGTTGAAAGCAGAGCATGCACCAATGTAGAAATGATCGATTACTGTCCTACACTTCTCCGCTGCACCATTCCTCTCACTCTCTGAAATGCCACTTCTGAATATTGCTTCCAAAATGCTTCCTCAATTTAAAATGCTAAATAAAAAAAATAAAAAAAACAAACACCAGAACCCACCTGTCTCTGGGCACGTCCAAGGCGGTGTTGTAATCTGGAGGTCCTCCTGGTAACATGTTAAAGAGTAAGTGATTCATCCCTTTGTCCCACCTGAAAAAAAAGACAAAGATGTTGATACGAGTTCTACAAATCCTAACCAAAATTCGTTTTAAGGTGTGTTTAGAGTGTAAGATAATGTAATAAACTGTTGTGGAAATATTCTTTCAAATTAAATAAGGTCTTATAAAATGGCATGTGACAGGCTTCACTACAGCATGTCACAGCCTGTGTAAAGAGCCTATAAAATAAAAGCCTATAGAAAATTTGGTCCAAAATCTAACTGCAATATTATTATATTATAATGCGATGTAATACTTTTCTATAAGCAACAAGCAAGCAGTTGCTTGGAATGATGCAACTAAAATATGCTCATTTTCTAAGTACCTTTACTCTATAGTCTGTCTGCAGTAAATATGAGTTCAGCCTCACAATGTAATTTAGCAAGCTGTCCTTAGACACAGGAAAGTTGGTGTGGACAAGGCGTATTCATTAACAAATAATGAGCACATAAGGCAGTGATGTGAACAGAATTATGTTGTGTACCTGGGTAACATGGCAAGAGCCTGAGCAGTTTCCCGAATGCGTAAAGAATTCTGGTTCAGCACATCAACTGAAGGGACAAGCAGGCACGCACGTGTAACATCATCTGTGTAAAAGTCACTGTCTGAGATGGCACTGAGCAGGTCATTGTACTCCCGAGACAGACCAGTACTGCTGATCGGCACTCCAACCTCATCTACAAACCGTTGGAGAGGATAGATGTAAACCTGGGCACAAAAATTCAATGTTTAAAATTAACAAGCATTATATTCAAAACATCAGATGAAAAAATCTTTCATTTTACTCATTGTTCACTCATGGACAATTATTGTCAGAAAACAACAGAACAAACTTTAAAAATGTGTATCAGAATTGCTGTAATCTCACTTTTATCCGGTTTTTAGGGTTGTAGCCACAGCGGTAAACATCAAAACAGGTGTGCATTCGACAGCTGAGGTCTCCTCGTTCAGGAATAGGGCTTGAAACAAGTAGCTTGACCAGTGGTGCATCGTGGACACTGCGACGGTCAAGAGTCCATTCTGGGGAAGACTCGATGGAGTGAGGCCAGAACTGGAACATCCCAGTCGCAATTAACCCCAGCAACACCACAGAGAAGAGTGTGATGTAGTAGATGCGGTGCTTGGTTTTCATGCGTGGGATCAGAGCAGGGCCGCGAGAGCTGTATTTCACTGAGGCACACATAATGAGGCCAAAGCCCTGAAAATAATATGGACATGGCACAAATTACAACTGTCAGACAATAATGGATAGCACAAATGCAATAATAAAAATGGCAGTATTAATTACAGGACATTAACTGTAATTCCTCATTTTTTATATAGTTTTTGCACAATTATTTGGTTAAGATTCCATAAACGACATTTAAAGTTGTGTGATGCGAAATGTGCATAATACACAAACTTAGGGCCAGACTCTAAAAGCTCCCCCACAAAGATTACAAATCCACTGTCTGATGCCTCAGGCACAGGTTTAGAACAAATCTGACAGCTGTTTTTTATTATATGAAAGGCACCACTCTAAAGGCATGTTGGAAAAGCAGCATTTCACACTAAACATTACAAACAATTATATAGCAAATCTGCATCATATTGGTTTTTTGTTTAATTAAATCTTTTTCTCAGTTTGTTACAAAATTTATTTTCTGTATTTATAAACTATAAATACATTTTCTACTGAGAATTTTCATACTTCACTCTGCTAAAATTGATCATCACCGCAGGTTTCTAATGAAGATAGAAACAGATCTAAAACATAACACCATATAACACCCCTTTCACTCTGTCTTTCCGAAGGTCGGGACCCCCCACAGAGCAGGTATAATTTGGATTGTGGATCAATCTCAGCGCTGCAGTGACACTGATATGGCGGTAGTGTGTTAGTGTGTGTTGCTTAGATATAACTGGATGACACACATCTGTGTGGCTAGACATGTAAAAACATCTCAGTATCTGAAAACAGACCCAAAACTCAAAACGTCCAGTGAACACTTATAAAAGACTAGAGAATCGCTAACACAAACTGTGCAGCAACAAATGAGCTACTGTCTTTGACTGTGCATTACAAGGTGGACCAACAGGATAGATGTGTCTAATACAGAGAACAGTAAGTACAACTCCAGCAACACAGCTGTGTCTGATCCATTTGTGGCAGTGCAACACACACTACCACACCATCACCAACAAGACTGTCAACAGTGATGAGAAACTTTCACTGCACAGATAATACTCTGGGAGATCTTGACCATTTGAAGAACAGAGTGAAAAGGGGATTGCAAATTCAACTGATTACAGTGCGTACTTAATAAAAGTGCATGTAGCTATATATTATGTTAAGATACAAACAATGAATGTAGAAACAAGAAGGTCATATTAAAGATATAGCTGATAGGTGTAGTTTAGTCTTGTAACAAAAAGAGCCAGTTTAGTTTCATGTACAAATTATTAAATAAATGTAAATACATTTTGATAGATTCGTACACTTAAAAATAATACAGGCTACGAGACAAATGACGCTTAATGACCCGTTAACTCCGGTAAATTTGGTTTCATATTCGCATATTCAGATTTCTTTCTTCAATAGCTAAGGGAACAGGTGCTTGCATATCAGGACAGCAAAAACCTATTACATTAATAAATTATATACATTTTAAAAATAAATAGGACTTTTGAAACTTCAGACATAAAATTTCATATTCAGGTATTGGAGACCATAGAAATTTCAAATGCTCATCATACCATACTTTACCATTTTAGGAGAAAACCACTGAGCTAGCCACAGGCACATATTCGCGTATTAACGTTACCACGCGTTTCATTTTTATGTATTTAAAACGAGGAGTTGTCTCTAACATTGTAGCCAGGATGATAAGACTATTTTAAATGAATAGAGAAAGGCTGATATACATAAAATACGCCCTATCCTTAGTCGAATCTAGCAGCTAGCTTAGCAAAGGCAAACCTTATCCTTTCCTGCTAGCGCTATAGTTGTTGCCGAGAGGGAGGCATCTAGATTTGGAGATTAAATTACGAGCAAATTTACTCGTTTACTTTCTTTGGTAACTCTCTTGCTACGTATCATGGTCACGGGCATAATATACATAAACTAATCCCTTTATGATAGCTATGTATGGTAGCTAGCCTTTCCCAACTGTCTTCACCATTAGCTCAACGGCTAGCGCTCGTCTACGAAAACAAACTTAGCTTACCGTGCCTTCGTCCGGTTACTGCAGTTTTACAGACCTGAAAACTACTTCATATTGTTCCGATAGAATAAAAGACAGACTTTTTACTGTCAATGTGTTTTTCCTTTCATCACTTCCAAACCAATCCGTGGACGTCAATGTAAATAACCGCTGCTTAGAGAGGAGATAAATCTCAGACCCAAAATCTCCTCCTCCTCAGAGCTGAAGGGAAAGGTTTGTGTCGCCATCTGCTGTATCGGTTGCCATTTTCCATTTGATTTTCTTAAGGTTTTTTGACACCTATAAATTCATATACTTTAAAGGTGCATTAAGCCACATCATTTTATTTCTAACTAGTATATATACATAGTAAAATATAACGTTTCTACATTCATATAAATAACAACATAATAAAATAATTATTTTAGCAATGGCATCAGAGCAAGTGCATTCTGTGCCTGAGAAAAACATATTTGGACAACTCTCTCTGTTGCCAATTTGGCTGATGGATAGCACCTTTATTAATGCAGTACTGCATTAGTTTGTTTTTAAATGCATGGCCTGTGGCAGCCAGGTAAGTGAGTTACAACGAGGCAGAAAAGCACACCAGTGAAATAAGCAAACACACCTTGAAGGTGCACTCATTGCTGACACCAGATGCTTGGGAGAATGAGCATAAGAGCAAAATTCCCAGTACCAACAATCAACTATGAAGTTCTAAAACTCCACAGGACAGACAGAAACTATAAGTATGAGCATGGACACAGGTTGCAAAAAGTCAGGTTGTGGCAAATTCCGGTTCTCATATGATTCTGTTTGTTTATGATATGATTAATCTGAAGTGTCAACCACAGGGTAGCAGGTCCTGACTCTTGGGTGGTGTTAGTTGATCAGTTGTCTGTGATAAAATTGTCCACGGGTATGAGTGTGAGTGAATCGTTGAGTGTGTGGTGCCTGCGATGCACTGGCACTCTATCCAGAGTGTACTCCTGCTCCAGGCCCACCGTGACCCTGATCAAAATGAAGCATTGACAAAAGCATTTCATATAAAATTTTGTGTGTTAAAGACCACATTCTATAATTGGAATGCTGTTTCATGGTTAATGCAATATAACATTAGGACAAATTAAATATTTATATTTTAAATATAAAGTTTGACAATAATAAATAGCCTTGACTATGATATGTATTGGTTATTTGGAAGACCCTCTTCACATCAGTTCTTACTATTGATGTTTTTTCAAAAAAATAGGTTAAGAGGAATAATTTAGCAATTAAGAGAAATATTCAATTATTTCAAGATGTCAAAGGACAGTACATTATTTAATCAAGACAAATACAGGGATGAATGTAACTGAAGAGCAAGCAGCATAATTTTTTTAGTGAATGAAAATTGTTAAGATGTCATGGAACTTTCATTTTTAATACCAATCAAAGCCATGTATAGGTACTATGGATACTAGTACAAATGCGTACAGATCTTTGCTAAAATCACATAAAATATGCACTATTACAAATACACATCACATCACAATACAGTTGTTGCCAGCCTCTAAGAACAGGCACACACACATATACACACTTGTGCACACACACATAAACAATCATTGTGGTAATCATTGTGGCTCTAATGTGGGTGTAAAGGAGATAAAATATGTACATTATTTCTGTACAAATGAATTAATGTTTGTCTATAAATATTTGTCCAAATATCAGTGCAAGATCTCCCTCCATTCAGGTTAAAAGGCTGTAAACAGATGCAGCCAGTGTAGCGAATCTTCCTTTTTCTTGTCTGTATTGTTTTCCATTCTGCGCTCTGGTACCTCAAAGTTCCAGCTGTGAAGTACAATTTGGTCACTGTTGGCAATTCCAACTCAAAAACACAATGATGACACATATATACAGTTGTTTCTTCTTCTTTTTTTTTAAGTAATTCCCTTTTAAAACGTCCTTCTATACAGCAGGAATGGATTACTGTATCCCCCGGAACAAACACATAGCAAACACCATCGCAAAGAGCTGAGGAGAAAGAAAACAAGGACAGAAAAGGAAATTAGGAACTTAGTGAATTATAGTTTAGCTGGCACAGTTTGAATTGATTTATTCTCTTAAAATGAAAGATGATTCCAAATGTATATGCACTGATTTATATACGCTTTTTCTTAATTTTTCTGTCATTTCTGTCCAGATGGGAGTGGGCAGCAGAATGACAGTGCCCGGATTCCAGACTGATACAATGGACATTCAACATGACAGTCATGAAAATGTTACAGAAACTCACTGAATATATGCCAAGGTAGAACAAACAGTATTGACAGTTTACAGTGGCCTGTACCAATATACTTCAACATTTTTTCCTTTATTTTAAAACTACTTTGTGGCCTTCTGTCTGGCTCCATTATTGTCCACCAGGTGGCAGAAGTGCACAATAAATTGCAGCAGCTTCATTAAATGCAACTACCACTGTGAGTTTGCTAGTTGCCATGTAGTGTGTACAGAGCACTACCATTTATATTTCGGTAATAAAGTCAAATTTGTAATCTTACTTCAATGGTAAGCACCACAATAGCTAGGGCCCCAGCCATATAGATGTAGGTCTCAAAGTAGTCCACCACTGCTGAATAACAGCCCTGTTTCAAAAGAGTGTGTTTATCAGTATCACAAGCAGAGTAGCTTTAACCAGTGCACAATTCTTTACTTTTGGCAGGCCATACCATAATGACCTCATTCTGCATGTCTATCGCATAACCACATAGGAGTCAAGAAATAATACAGGCAGAGTAAGCCTTAGAGTATTACCAGCAAATACTAAATCATGAGCTAATTTGTTAATAATTTGTAGCATATTATTTTCTGTAAGTAGACAAACTTTTAAATATTAACTGATGAAATGCCAAAAATATCCAAACATTTTTTAGCAGTTTTTTCATCATCATATACTTAAGACAGATGTGTAGAACTGAACCAGATACACTGATTAACTGTGTGACACACTGGAATGAAATGAATGTAATAAACCCCAGCTTCTGTTGTTAAAATATGGTTATATGCAGTCATCAAGACTTTCCCTAAAGTTCAGAATGATATATTTTCAGAGGACATCTATTTGTATTATATATTTTCTCTATTCCTGAACAAATGTGAAGCATGTGTTGAAGCATTCATTTTTATTGCCACAGTTGCCCGTGTAGTTTGCTTACCTTATTGTGGAAGGGCTTGGTGCCCACGAGACACTCCTCTTTGTTCATTAATAAATCGTTCCTCTGGCAACAGACCTCGGGCACTACTATGCTGGGGTTGAGTTTTCTGAAGAGGCTGTCCATATTAAAGTCTTCAGCGCCATTTACTCCACAACATTCAAACTGCAGGATGGCCAATAAAAGAACACAATCATCAGCCCTTGAGCTCTGGTTATTTGATAGCAACACAAATCGCATAATTGAAATTGGCATTAGGAATAGTTTAGCATACTGTGTTCATGATGGTATTCCAAGTGGCAGTAAAGACATCCGTGCTGTTCCTGCCTTGGTAATATGTTTTCAGCTCACTGGTGAAGTAATTTCTGGTAAGCTTTTGATGCACAAGAAGACATAGTCAGGGAGGACAGAAGCAGTGCAAGTACTTTACCACATTTAATGCAGATGATACTCACATGCTCCCGGAAAATGAAGGCCAAAATCGCAGCACCGAGCTCTGCCAGGAATATGATAAGGATAAGCAGGAAGAACTGTGCAAAAAAAGGAAGAAGTGTCAACCACTCAGCATTTCACACTCTGATACAGCAGTCGTATCTTAAAATGTTTTTGCTTCAGTTCTGGTCTATGTGCTATTTCAGTTCATATGTTGCAATGATGAGAAATTTACTCACAAACAGTAGCAGGCATTTATTTTCCCGTATTGCTCCACAGCAGCCCAGGAAGCCAAGCAGAAAGAGCATGCTACCCATAGCCAGGATCACATAGACACCAGTGAAGAGCAGCGGATTTGCAGCTACAATCTCTCTGAAACCTGTAGGATCCACCAACACCCAGATACCCACTCCGAGCAGAAACGCACCTCCAAGCTAAAAGAGAGCATAGATTTATTACTGTAGCTAAGAGTTGAACTTATATCTTTAAAAACAGCTTTATCTTGAGTTTTAAAAATATATTGCATGTGACAAGAGGTGTAAGAACTCACAAAATGAATAAAGGGTCTTGTCTCGATTATGTAAAAATGAAGAAAGATATATTATTTTCATATTTTGAATATTTTCATATTCATTTCATAAGAAGAACTGAATAGCGAATTAGTTATTATATATATATATATTGTTACATACCTAGACAATACAAAATATTCAGTGGAATATTTTGTAGTATTATTCCTGAAGGACTGTGGCAGGATTGGATTTTCTAAGGTAATATAACTCAGAATACATGGATCAGAAAAAGCCTTCAGGCCATATGACTTGGCACTACTTTTCTATTTTTCACACCATTAGTGTGACAAAATGGAAGTTCACAGGACTGCTAATACAATTTTCTCTGCAAAGAAGAAAAAATGTGTTCTTGAGCCTAACCAAAACTCTTTGGCTCAAGATGAATGCGCTTCCTTTAAAGTTGATAGTTGATAGAAGGTGACAATTATTTTGGAGTTTCACAATCTCTGTTGAACCACATATGGTTTTAGGAAAACAAGAGCTGCTGACTGCACACAAGCCCAGAAACTATCTATTAAACATCAAAGGTGCTTGAGAAACCTGGAAGTTTTACATTCAAACATAATTTAATGCCTGAATCATCATGTTTTGCCTGTGCCACTAAGTATATGTGCCAGGAGTAAAAGCCTCACACATAACAAGAGAATCATCTCACATTAAAGATCTAACACAGAAAAGGTCTCAGAAGTTCAAGCAAGATTGAAAAAGACTATAAAAACTCACAAATATGAAGAAGTTGAAGATGAACATGAGGTACTTGATACAGCTCAGGCAGTCCCCCTCCATGGCTGTGCCTCTTGCAGAAGCCTCTCCTTGCCCCTGAGGACACACAGTAAAAGGACTGTCATTGTACAAAAGGCACAGATACACAGACTCTATTTGAAGGAGTGGGGATGGGTCTCTAAATGTGTGTGGGGTGAAAAGCGAGATCCTTGTGCTCTTAACTTAATTAAGATGAATTCTATCATTTTGTGACTTCTTCACTCAAAAATGCATCAATTTGCATCAGAACAGGCACCCTGTGTTCAAGCAAGGTGGGGGTGGGGGTGGGGGGGGGGAGGGGGGGATTATATATATCAGTGTCACTGACAGCTTCTGAATTAATTTCCACTGGAAGTTAAAATTAATTCTTCTAATCAGATTTCCAATGTCTTGTGTAGTTACATCACCAGCTAGGACTCTAAAAATTCCATGTTCATTTGAGCTTGAAACTCAGATACAAAAAAGCCAGGCTTAAAAGCTGACACACTGGAACATGACTTGTTTATGCAATGAAATATGGACGAGTATTGAAAATGGACACGAGTAGGAGTGCTGGAGCGGCAGAAAAACACCATCAGGACTGTCGAAGCACATTTGGTCCTGTTCACACCAGGAGCAGGACTCAACAGTCTAAATAAACATGTCCTCCCACCTCCTCAGACCACATGCCGCATGTTATAGCCTGCCCATGTGATCCTGTGAATGCAGCTAATAAATCTGGCCTTCTCTTTACATGTTTTCTTATGATGTAATAAGTCTATGGAGACCAGCCATCACTTCTAGGCAAAATATTATTCAATCAAGTCACCCATGAAAAAGTTACAAAACGAAGTATGCACTAAGAAGTCCTCTGAGTCTACTAAGATAATGCTAAGTAATAGTTCTACTTTCAGCTAGTCATAAATAAATAGTAATTTTCAGTTGTTCTGGCCATTTGTTTCTTTGCTCGGCAGCCAGCATTTCAGTTACAGTAAATGAGAATTTTTTTTAAATGCATTTCTTGCAGAGAACCCTTTACATTAATAAGACGGAGGGTAGGTGGGGCTTCTGTGAATAGATGTCCCTAGCTGACAATGCACTCTGGATAATTACAGGCCATTAGAGGGAATTTAGGTTAATGGGAAGACTGTTCATTAGTGCAGTGGGCTTTTGGTTTACCTCTAGCAGGTAGTTTAATACTCTTGCTGCTTCATAGGCTGACCCTAGGGATAGAATGATGCCCCAGTGCACCTAACATTTAACAGTTTGACTCCAACTGTGCTTGGCTTGCGGTCAGTACTGCAGTGACTTATAGCAGTCAGCCAGTTCCCTGTAGCAGGGTTTGCCTGCAAAAATAGCTCCAAGCAGCTGGATGATTTCAGAGACTCCAACAGAAAACCGCTATGAATAATTCCAGCTCTTTTTGTGTAGGACAGCTCAGGCGTAATTTAATAATCCTTCCAGTCAGCTTTTCCAAAAGTCATTTTCTGGGAACCCCAGTCAGGTGCTGTGAAACGCAGGATAGAGGGGAGCTCTGAGGAGCCCTGCTGAGTTGTGATAATCCAACAGGTCCAGCCTGTGTGTGTGGCTGTGTGTGTGTGTGTGTATGGACATCACTTCTGAAGGGATTAAGTTCACATCCACAGACTGACCTTTTTCACTGAGCAATAGTTATATGCCATTAGCTGCAGCACCTAAGATATGATATAATCCTTGAGCCACAATGCAATTCTACCTGTATTTTTTTAAAGATTTGTGATATGTATTGCTAGTGATTATATAATATATATGATATATATTTTCAGTTTAAAATTTAAAGAGTGTTTTCCCTGTGTCTGCATGGGTTTCCTCTGGCTGCTCCAGTTTCCTCCATACTCCAAAATCCCACATTGGTACCTGGGGCTTAGGGATATTGTCCATAGGTGTGAGTGAGTGAGTGATTGGGTGAATGTGTAATGCACTGTGATGCCGTGGCACCCTGTCCAGGGTGATTTCCTGTCTTGTACCCAGTTATTCTAGACCCACCATGACCCTGAACAGGAAGAAACAGTTCAAGGAAACTGATGAATAATATAAATAAAATTAATAATTATCATTTGTTACGGTTGCATCTCCATATATCAATACTATTTAAATATAACAGTCTTGCAGATTTATAAAGTATCTATTTTTTGCCACTTCTGTCGTTAGCCATGGTCACTGAGTTTCAGTATAATACACAGAATGTCTATAAATAGACACCAAGATCTCTATTTTATTGGACACAATGCAGGTGCAAAAATGTCTCCTGTAGTCAAGGTTGAAGGTAAACTGGTACACACCATTTGTGTGCAACCGCATGTCAGGCTGACTTTTGAGTCTGTAGAGACAATGAAAATGGCTGATTTCTCCAGTCCTTGACCGAAGATCAGGTTGAGCAACAACACGCATACAAGCAGATGAGCCTGCACCTCCCACAGCCTTAGACCTCATCTTTAATTATAATAATTTTTATTATTATTAACTACAATAATATAATGATAAAAATACATATATTTATTTATTTCCACTGTGATGAGATTCAAATTTATTTATTAATATGACTATTAATACAGAAATGTTAGTAATTTATGTGTATGTGTGTAATGACACCTGTCTGATTCACATTTAATAGTCACAACAGAACTGTTTTTTATTCCTAATTTAAAAAAACATGAAATCTGTTGTATTAAATTTGCAACTGTGAGAGTATTTTTTAGTGGGTGATGTTGAAAAGCTGGACACATAACTCTTGAAGTGAATATTTGCTTGTATTTGTGTTTAGACTTGGTCAGAATGGCAGAGGCACTAGCAAATTTTTGAGCCAAAATGGGTTTCACAATAACACTGTGCTGGCACATTTTAACTGTCACAGCAATGTGGCCTCCCACCATGCTGCAGGCATAGTTTTTCTGTCCACCAAATTATCAAATGGCCAATACTGTGTCTAGGCACAGAAAATAAGCACAATGCACTGTTAAGAAGGTTTACCACTGGAGTGCAGCCACGAGAAGAGAACCCCAACACTCTCAACATATGTTAATCTGCCATTAATAACTTTACAGCCTTTCTTGAGTCTCCTCATCTGGCTCTGCAACATTATCCTCACACAATCTGTTTTACATTTATTCTACTCAGGAGACATTTACTTTCAAGCCTCCAAAATGACCCTCCCAAAAAAAGCTTAAACAATCCTGATTTCACTCCAAGGAGAGAATGGGAGTTAATGGTTGCTCTCTGAATACAGGTCAAAAAAACAACACCAAAAAAAAGTTTCATACCAGGGAGAAACTTCATGAACCAGAACTCATCACTGCTTGAGAATCAGAGCAAAACAAGGAGCAGTGAGTGAGAAGAAGTAAGTTCTGCTCCAAGAGTTCAGCCAATCACACATCGGCTTCTTTCTGAATAAATCAACCTGTCACAGCAGCCTGGGGGAAGTGTAGTGTACAGAAGAAGTGGTTTCCCATAGCTCTTGGAAAACATTGAATTCAGATGGCTCCCATCCATCAAGAGGTAATCACTAAGTTAAATGCTCAGAGAGAGACCGCACACAGAAGCTTCTTCATCAACTCGGCACGTTCTGTGTTAACACTCATTTAAACTATTTCAGAGCAATGAGGGGATGTCGCTCTTCAAGCCATCTGTGCATCTGTTTCAGTCATTTAAGCAGTGATCTATTGGGTTAATGTGATGTGTTTTAAACTTGTTACCATCACTTGAGTAAATTACCAGTGGTTTGCTCACTTTAATCTTAAATCCAAGGTGTTTTTCCAGTGATGTTAATCCATCAAATACTGCATTAATTCCTGTCATCATCAAGCATCACCAAACATGTGTATGCATATCCTCACACTCAGATCAAAAACTCCTACATTAGGAGGTGTCCAAATATTTGTAGACAAACTTTTTAATAAGTGAGTTCGTTTATTTTAAAGCACACCCTTTGTGAATAGTTCAATTTCAATCAGGTGCTCTGGAGAAGCTGCCCATGACCTTAAGGTCACCATGATCAATGATGCCAAGTTTCAGCTAGAGGTTTATTAAGCCCATGAGCACTGGTCTGTGAAGCAATGGGTCTGCATTCTCTAAGGTGCTCCATCAAGAGAATAATTTGAAGTGGTTTAATAGGGAACTACTACTACTAAAATGTGTTTTTTTTTTTCAAATTTTAAACATTATTTGCAAAAAGTTGGAAGAGTGAGTGGCGTTGTGTTGTAAAAATGGTAGAAATAGTACATGACCACAGCAACTCAAAGGATTTTCATTGCACTTTGTGTATGATCCAGATTTTATGCTTTTAACTTCCTTCACTCAGGTCAAAAATGCTGCTAGTGCGTTTAAGGCTGTGAGAGCATGTTTCTGTTTTCAGAGGAATATATTCTGCTGTCGTCTCCAGTTACTCTGCTGAATTAGTTGACATCAAAGGCTATGATCAAGCCTTGGCAAGGCCTTATACGTATTACTATTTTCCTTCGTCTTACTTCCACTGGGTATGAGCGCGTTCTGAATTTTTATTGGGCTATGCAATCTGAGTACATTGTGTTCAAAGAGCAACACAATTTCACTTCAGAATTCCAGTTCACATTGAGTTTTGAATGTTTCTTTAGCATTTAAATAACAATTACTTTTGTAAACTAAAAATGATGGGATTCTTATTTTAACAGGAACATACAGTAAACTGTGTAGTTTGTCAACTTTGAGAATTCAATAATCTACTGGAATTTGAGGAAACTGTATGTAAATATTGTAATGTTTTCCTGTAAAATTACAACAACTGTTCACAGTTTCAGAAGTGACCTGCTGTATTTACTCTATTGCATGATTCTATTGCATTGACTTGAGCAGTTTATATAAATCATGTAAATGGTGTCTGATAAGGCAAATAAAACTAGCAGTGCTTTTAGATATGCTGAGAATAAAAATACATGAAATACATTTTCTTCTAAACGGCAACTCCTTCAGTTTACTTTTTGGATGAACCTGTGAAGTGGTTATAAATCAGTGACTGTGGTCAAAAGTGCATCACACTATAACTGACCCAGTAAAGTCAAACTTCTATCGTTCCCCATGAAAAGGCTTTCCATCATCTGCTAAATCCTTCTCTCCTTGTTTTGAAATGCAGAATATGATTCTGTTCTGTGAGCTCAGCAGTGATTGTGCTATCACTTTTTTTCTGCACTTATTAAACTCACAGTACAGAGCCATGAAAATCAAATGATTTTTCTCGATGAATTTCACACTTGATTTTATAACAGTTTCTTATATAATTCAGCAGGACTCATATGTCACAGGTAAAACATGAAATGTTAAATATGCTTGTGAAAGCTGAAGGCTCCTGTTTGGATGGCATTGTCCATTTCTGAGGCCTAAATTACATAGTGGGAGGCCAATGGCTTCTTGTCTGAGGTGAGTTGAATGCTAAGTAGCCACATAATGTAAAAGCTCAGGACACGCAGCGCCCTTTTTAAACGGAAACCCTCAGGAGACTGCTGATGCTTCAAGGCTGCCAGCGTCTGTTGCCTCAGTGCTTCAAGTGCATTCTTTGCATTACTGATCCCCATTCTGTTAAAAAAAACATCAGTAAATAAATTCTATGGCTCTTTTTTATAAGTGTATAGTACAAGCTGGTGCATTTTTTTCAAAACATACTAAGTCAGATTCCCACACTAATAGAAATGATGGGTCGAAGTCTGATTAATCCACAATACAGTGTTCATTTATTCATCGAGTTAATCTGAAAGCTTCCATAAAGCTATGACGGAAGCTATGAAGCACTTTCATATTCCCAGGCATTCTCTAAGGACTTAACACCAAACAGTGATATTATTTATGAATTCCCCCCTTTGAAGTTAATGCCCAGGACCTTCAAAAGTGCACATGCCTCTGCATTCTAGGCCAGACAACCCCTGTGGAAGACATGTCTAGAGAGAAGACGCTTCAATACCTAATTGTGTCGGCACCTCAATCTACCACGAAGAGACACTAACCACCGGAGTGAAGACGAATCGATAAGCAGCACTGGCTGAGGATCGATCTTTGATTAATTGCTCGCTGTGCCGACATATTCACAAGGCAGTCTTTTGGCATTAAACTAAGAAAAGAACAGAAAAGATAATTCATCATCCTTTTTAAGGGGAAGGTGTACATGTCCGTCAAAACAGAAGATGAATTTTTGTCCTTCCCAATGACCTCATCAAACCTTAATAAACGGCTCTGCATCCAATCTCACTAAAATTTGTTATGATGTGTTAAACCACAGAGGGTATAAAACTGCCTACTGATCACATGTTGATGTGGCTACAGCTTTGTCAAAAATTCACCATTTATAAAACATGAGATATCCTGAGAAATGAAGGAATTTTTGGTTCACTTCATCTGGAATCAGGAAAATCACAGACTGAGGTATCTTACAACAACAATCCCAGATGTCACAATATGTCACACACAGGAAATACTGTAAACACAGAATCAACATCTAAATATATTTATATTAGAAGCAAAATTAATCATGTGGCTAGAAGTCTAGTAATGTTGCAAATCAGACTCTGTTAGGACAGCTACAGGGCAGCACAGGAGTGACTTGATGGATTTAAAATTCCAGATCAAAACCATGCTTATTGTCATTCACAGGTCTTAATATGACAATACATGATACATTTGTCTACTGTTTTACAACATTATGTAAATCAAGGTGAAAATACCATAAAACCAAACTAACAACTGGTTAAAGAATATTAGATGACTTACATCAGTTAATCAAGTGATGTATCTTCGCTGCAGGCTTGTAAGCTTCAACTTAAAAAACATTCTTAAAAATAAAAGTGCTACAAAAGGTTATTTGAGCAATGTCATAAAAGAACATCTTTTGGTTCCATAAAGAACCATTTTTGTTAATAACTTTAAATGGTAAAAAACTGAATGAAGTGATAGATTTTTAAACTTTTAAAAGGTTTAACACACTGAGACATCTCTTAAACCAACATGGTAATTAATGGAACCAAAAGTGGTTCTTCTATGGCATATTTCAAAATTCCTTTATTTTTGACAGTGAACCTCATAATACATTTCTGGGCCACTATTTACTGAAACTATTATCTTTGTTGTCATATAAGATGGTTTATCCTTATAACTAACTGGTTATATTTTTGTCCTCTTATTACCATTTTTACAAGTTTTGTAATTTAAAAAGTTGTTTTTGCACTTCTGTAGTCCACCGACTATATTACTAATCAAAATTTATATCACATTTCTAAAAACCAGAAAAGTGCACTTTCCCATTTCCAGTGCTTACATTTTATGCCCGAAAGCCCTCACTATGGAAACAGGGGAAAAGGCAAAGCTAAAATCCCTAAAACCCCATTAACAGCGTGAGCTAGGCGTTCTTCTGAATTTCCCAGGCCTAATTATTCTAAAAGGAAAGGAGGTTGTTAGTCTTGGACAGGGGACTTTTTTGGAGTGGTGTCTAAGATCTGTCTTATCTACTATAAATGAGTGATGGACACCACACTGAGTGGTTCCTTTCTCCAGAGGATAGCAGTCACATTTTGTGGGGA
The DNA here is from genome assembly GCF_029633855.1 of Hoplias malabaricus. NCBI lineage: Eukaryota > Metazoa > Chordata > Actinopteri > Characiformes > Erythrinidae > Hoplias > Hoplias malabaricus. Next base: position 9,507,894 of record NC_089815.1, on the reverse strand, counting down.
GCCAAAGTTTGTCTGGAAGGAGAGATTCAGTACCTTGGCAACAAGCTGAGAACAGAGAACAGTTAGAATTACAGGGTGTGTGCAAGACAGTCCAAAGCTAAGGGAGCTTCAAGCTTGTGTTCAAATTGCTAAGAAAATCAGAGGTTATGTCCATGAAGGCACTCATAAACTGTCTGGTCGCCAAATCACCAGGAAATCCTCCATAAAGCAGCAATGCTTCTGTGAAACCTCACGTCTCGGCTTTATTGCAGAAACTAAGAGCATTTATATACACAGCTAAAGTACGACTGGCCAAGAACAATTTGTTTTGAAAGGCCCTTGCATTCAGGCTAAACATCTGTCAGCACTCTATTGTGATGTGAATGGACAGGCTGCAGTAAGTATCCAGGATTCCAGTAGGAAATAGTCCAAACAAGACCCCAACTGGCAAGTGATACTGTGGGAAGGGAGGGGCAGGCGCCAAATTTCTCGCACATTGCTCCATGTACTTGCACCAGCTGCCCTCCAGAACAATAATAACACAAAAACGGCACTCCAAAACAAAACAATGCAGCACTTAAGGAGTTTAGAATGAGCTGATTTAAGGACTGTGTTCACTATGTTAGTTTATATGATTGCTGCTGGACTTTACAGGGGATACACAGACATACATAACTGAAATACTGCACATAAATTCTGAGGCAGAATATATGTCTTATTCCTATATATGGTAGTTAGTAACCACAAAAAGATTCTTTTCTAAAAGAGGAGAGTCTCTGGGATTGACAGAGCCTGAGGAATTCTGGCTCCCTGTGGAAATGCACTTACAGATTCAGACTTAAATGACAGCTCCAGAGATCCCTTGATGTTATTCAGGGCTCTAAAAACAACAACTTTCATACAATGATCACATATTTGCATACTGCTCTATTGGAAAGTCAGCAATGGTCTTTGGAAGAAAAAAATGGTGATTCTATTAAACACATTCTATAAAAAGCATTTTGTTTCATTACTGCATTTGGGTAACTGAAATATTTGTTAACATTAGCATTAAAAAAAGTTAAACATCAGATATTTTAAGTCTTTTTAATTAAGTCTCTTTCAGGCAAAAGCTCTGGTCCTGGGTTTATTCTGCTATGCAAGATTAATGGTATACTGAGAGCATTTTTCTATTATGCTGTCAATATAGTTTAACAAGCAACAGGCAGAGCAATATTGATTTTCTTAAGGAATGGCATGAGAGAGATGGAGTGTGTACTAAATTATACAATGAGGCTGAAACAGCAAGATTACAACAATAATCAATAAGGAAGGACAGCTAAATCAGTAAGAACAAGCCCTGGCATGAATGTTAAGATGTTCCTTAAGGTAGAGATAAATACCACAGTCTGAACTCTCAGAGTTAAAAATGAGTTGAACATGAGTCATCAGGTTAAGCAGAGTTAATTCCATGCTGTGTGAGTTGAGTCTGGTGACAAGGAGCCACCAGCATTTGATGGTAATGATTGAAAATCATTAAAAGTCACCATACCATATGTACCTGTAAATGTCTCTCCCTCCGAGCTGCCGATATATGTGACGTTTCAAAGAACTTCCACCTCACACCTCCTCTCTGTAGCTGCAAATATGGAAAGAGCAGACAATGTAAAATAGCTTATTAAAATACAGCCTGTCACACACTGAACACTGTGTCAATTATCACTGTGAAATCTTGCTATAATGTTGTTTAAATGGCTGCATGTTTGCATCCATATCTTATCTGCATATATGCAGTATCTTAAATTCATAAGGCAGTATGTGGCTTGTATAAAAATGCTAAACAGGACCAAGTGACCTTGAGTCGAATCAAAATGTAGAAAAAGAGGAAAACATCTTAGAAACTTTGAAAGAGGGCTTATTAATGGGGCATGATGCATCAATAAGGAATTTCGCTCAACCAGCTATGTTTCAACTGAAGGTTTATATTTAGAGCTAATGAAAAAAAAAAAGGGAATTGTCAAAAAATAAACATTTAGTAAACGTGACACTTGTAAATTAGTGTGATATGTAAGTCAAACTTAGAAGCAACCCTTCCTCATTTTACCAGGAACACCAGAGGTGTTTGGACAGCACGTGCTGCCATAAAAAAGACACGTCTTATACATTCTGTTTTGAAAGAAATGTGTTTGATCCATCCTGTTTGTTTTTCTGTTAGCTTAAGTTTAATAATTTAATTTTAATAGTTTGATTGTAGTTAAGACAGGGGCATCTAAAAGTATAATAATGACCAATTAATGTAAATGAATGCAAGCTGTATTAGAAAAAACACATCACTACTGTGATAATCCGGCTGAAGATCAGATAGCATATACAATAAGGTTCTGAAGGCATGTAGATAAAATACTAATTACTCATTTAATATCTCAAAGGCTGTATTCTAAACTTCAGACGACAGTGGTGGTCCCTAGAGAGCACAGCTGAATTAAGCAGAAAATGGGTTTTCACTTGAGCTTGAACCCAGCACCCACAGTGCGCCAAGCACAGCTTATTAGCCAGGGCTGGGGGTTCATGTAGGGCACGACGCTAAAGCTCCAAAACGTTCATCTGTTTCCATGGAAACAAACAGAGGAAAATGAAGGACCAATAAAATGCTGCTGGTTGCTGTTCAAGGTGGAGAGCACAGCAGAGCAGATCAAAGAGCAGAACAATGAAACGTTCAGGGGAGCCAGACCAGAGATGTGAAAAGGCCAGGGCATTGTGGATCAGAGTGAGGAGAAAAGGCACTTCTGAAAACGTGATCTATTTGCATGATTATGCCAGTGGTCTGAACGAATTCATCTTCATGCCTGGTTCCGCCTTAAAAATATGGGTAGAGGCTTGGCAGAGCAGCAAGTGCTTGTGCTGAGAATTTTATTATTGCACTTTTATTAATTTCCTTCTGCTGAAAATCAATCTGACAGACTGTCATTTTAATATACACTCTCAGAAAAAAAGGTTCGATAAATGTACCTTTAAAGGTACAGCAAAGTGATTTTAAAGTCCAGTTTTCTCATCTTCAGAAGGAGAGGATAATATTTACAAGACTTCATTATAGAACTGTGTAAAATAAATGTAAGTGTGGTGTAAGAAATCACCACATGGGTATGACCTCATTGTAATATGGATACCAACATATCAAGGAATACAGAACATACCACTCACTCTTCTAAGGCCAACACTAAATGAGATACGTGAAAGGGAATGGTCAGCATGTTCATGGGCAGGGACTGTGAACTTAGCCTATAGCTGTGCTAAACATTGCTTGAGTTCAGCTACAGCTGCCCTGCTGCAGAGTGACACATCCTGCAAGCGGAAGCCGTGAAATATAGGGCCCACACAAAGTGAGCAATACTTCCCAGGACCTCCAGCATCTCTGAGCAGAAGGGGTCAAATATAGCAGCACAATTAACTCACTGTAAATAAATTAGCTAATTATTATCAATTAGATGAACAAAAAATTATAATTATTAATAAGTGGCCTGGATGGATTTACGGGCTGGATTTAGTGAAGAATAAATATTAACGACATGTAGAATATTTCTGGCGACAAGCTGCCATATTCAAGTGAAGTAAACTTGAGTGCTTATGTAACACAATGGGCTAACCATACCCACATAGCACAATGACTAATTTCCAAAGAAATAACACAAAGAAAATTTTAGGCTTAGTTTCCGTGGATGCTTCTCCAGCCTTACTTGAGCTTCAGGCTCTTTCTGGCAGCTGAGTTAAGCGAGTATTCATTAGACAGAAGGGAATTGAATCATCTGAGTGGGACTGTGTGGATCCAATATACATGCTGATGGATGCCCACGCTACCAGCCGGTACCTCCTGCATTCACCAATCTGGATCTCTAGACCTTCCCTCTGTCCATCAGTAAAGGATCATTTTAAAATTTAAAGGGGTTTATGAGTGCTGAATAGTTGTAGTCATTTTAAGCATTTTAATGTTTTGGGTGATAATGGCTAAACAGCCTATAATCAGTTTAAAATAACAACTAAAGGAATTTGGCTTTGAAAATTCAGAACAGATGCAAGATATTTAGACTAGGTATACATACACTATTTTTCTGTTGTATAGTGATTCATGCCATTGATGTCTTACATAGAGGAAAATAAGTTGGTTTTAGACCAATGCGAAAGCCTGCAAATAACATTTACCTGTATACACAGAACGTTCACTCGATTAGAGACACCTACCTTGTTTTACATTCACTATCCATTTTATCAGCTCCACTGGCAGAAGCCCTTTGTAGTTCTACAATTACAGAATGTAGTCCACCTCTTTCTCTGGATACTTTCCCATCTCCGTTTCATCCTGCACTTCAATGGTCAGGATCACCACACAGTTTAGTACCCGAGGGAGGTACTAAGACAAAGGTGAATAACACATGATTGATTCCTCTGAGGCAGCAGAGCATTAGTGCATGTCATTCTGCAGCTTCCTCATAGGAATTCAGAAGCATTCAGAAGCATTATGAGTAGAGACGAGCCTCATATATCATGAAAAGTGGTTTAAAAAAATCAGTGAAATGATTAATTTCTTTACAACAGTGCTTTAAGCACATGCACATAATGCAAAGTTTATCCTCAGAGCAGGCAAAAACATGTTATAGGAAAGTACTCATGACTCTGTAGCACAAGTTCAGCTCTGACAAAGATAAAAGCAGATGTCCAGCAGGTAGAGTCCAGAGTTTTTTTTTTTCTTTTGTAAAGCCCTGCTGCAGGCATAACACAAACTTCCTACAGACACACCAGTTTTCCCAAAACATATTGAATGAAGATAGCTCTACTGATGTTTCCTAAGTCATGTCATCATGTTCCAGTTCCACGGTTCCTGGATCCCTATTCTTCTCAACAAGAGGGCCTCTTGCCCAGTCAACGAATGATAAAGACCAGGCTCTAAGGCAAGCCTTTTCCAGCTGTATCCGAGAGCACACACAAGAAAAAAACATGAGGGTTATAAAAAGAAGGGCTCTGAAGGCCAGAATAGGCAGTGGGACTCCGCACCCTTGAGACTCAATTAAGCCAGAGTCTCGTCAGAACAAGAGACAAGAACACAAAGCAAAGTAATGGGTCTGTCTTCGCTCACTAACATAGGTCCATTGCAGCATGCCATAAAACGAGTAAATCAATCATTCACCTCAAAATGTGTCCTTTTACCAAACATACAGTTGCGTTTCTCACCCAAGAACAAAGTAAAGCAAAATAAAATTGTATTCTCAACAACACACAATAAATCAAGTCAGAGGAATCTACATCACAACAACAAACAGAATAAAGCCTCTAATTGTAAAGCTATAATGTGTAACTGTATGGTCAGTGGAGCTGATAAATTGGACAGTGAGTGAAGAAACAAGGATGTCGTTTTTTTGGTGTGCCTGACCAGTGAATATCAGTTATCAGTGATTATTTTTCCCACTCCAATATTGGTGTAATTCTTTATCTCTCAGGCCTTTGATAGAGTTTCTGCTCAAGCCTGTAACACATGACTGCTGTAGGACTTCCCAGCCTTGTGTCTCAACAGTGGATCTCGTTGTTTACTTGCCTGGATTCTTCTTTTGATCATAATCCTCCAGCCAAACCAATGTCAGCATACGTGGGTGATTTATAGGGGTTCATACATTGCTGTCACTGAGCCTGCCAGCATACTTTCCTAATTCCACTCCTTGCCTAGAGAGCCTACAAAGGCACACCTGTGGAACCTCATACACATCCAGCTTCTGTTTTCATTTCTCAGAATACATTACCCATACAACATAATACAGATCCATGAAAAAAAGACATACACCAGATACCAATGTCCTCAAAACTGATCAGTTATACAGCATTTTACTGTATTCCTACACTCAGAACAAGTTCTGTAATTGTACAAAAAATTACTGTATATTTTTGCAGTATCACATTTGCCTTAAATATGTATAAGAAAATTCTGGAGGGTTACATCCCTTCTTAAAACCTTACATCAAATTCCTGTATTAAATAACTATCCCCCAATTTTTTTAAAGTAAAATGAGAAAAACTAAACGCATCATCATTTAAAAATCCACATTAACAAACAAACAAAAAAAATGACACCACCAAAATTAACTGCATACTATTCCTGAAGTACAACTACTTCAGGAATATTGGAAAGGTGAGATAGTAACCACAAAACAGATATCAAATAACATCAATTTGCACAGTTTTACTGAAAACTACAGAATTAGATTCATGGACATCACAGAGAGTCTGGGTGGGAGGTAAGCACTTTATAAAATACACTTAAGAGACATCAACAGTAGGACTGTAAAGGACAAAGCACATGGTCAATAAGACCACCCTGATGCTTTGGCATACACCCACATACACAAAGCTACAAAAATCCTTTTTTTGTTAGACTAGAATCAGATGGTCACACTTATTTTATTTGTTTTCTAAGTGAAAAATGTTAACATCATCTCTACATGGAAGTCACGCAAAGATTATCATCTGTTTTTATTCCATGGTCTCTCAGACTGCAATGCAGTGACAAATGACTCCTGTTATCCTGCTGTTGGAATTGACTCCTTGACTCCATTTTGACCAAAGTTTGTATAAATGAATCCTCTCTGTTTTAATCTAAACAGTGACAGGTCTATATATAAATGGATAAAGTGAGTTAAATCCCACTGGCACTTGCAAAATGGAACTTAGTAGAGTCTAATCATCAAATTATTAGCCAAGATCCCAATTCCCATTTACTTAGCAGTCAAAGAATTGTATTTGTGTGTCCAATCTTCATCAGTACTGACAAGTGCCTCAGCCATTCACCAACAAATATGTGATATTCAAAAAGGACCCTGCCTTTCCAGTCTGAGATAATGTTGGTGTGTCTCTATTTTTGTTTGTGTTTCTCATTTGTGTGCATGTTTCTCTTTATGTGTGCATGTTTGCTTTTGTCCATTTCTTCTAAAAAAGACAAGTAATACTAATTTGTCTGACCACAGCACACAATTCCCCTGTGTATTTTTCCATTCTAAATGCCTCAGAGACTAGATAAGTCAGTGGCGCTTATGGACAGTTAACATAAGGCATATTTTTTGCACAGGAACAATTTAACTGGCATTTATGAATATAATTCATATTGTTAATGTGCAGTGCTCGACAACGACTGGCCAAAGTAATCCTGAGCTCATGTGGTTATATCGATTATACATGAATGATGCTTATAGATGCAGTGCTGTCTAAGGGATTAGAGATCACAGTTATTCAGCTTAGTCTTGCAACCATGACATTTGGAATATATTAATCAATTTCTCACGCCATTTATTGGTTAAATATCTAAACAGGGGTTAATTTTAAACTCTTTGAAATGTCATTAATATATAGAAGGTAAGGTGAACACAAGACTGGTCAGGTATGCAAAGTAAAACATCCCTGCTAAAGACATACAGGACGATTTGTCTAGCACGGGAGTAGTGATGAACCAGTGTGCACTGTGCAGTGTTGTTAAAACATTATCTCCATAGAGGAATTATCATTAGGTTATTTAAACTGTGATCTCATAACAAAAGCCAATGTCTGAAACAGGGTTGAACAACTACAGAAAATATCACATTCCAAGTTGATCATTTGAAACAACGTGTAGACTATAATTAAACTGTTCAAGAAACAAAAATAACACATTTTCACCTCTCTAGACTTGTGTACGCATAAATATAAAAAACCTTTCATACTTGGTGGCAAACTTACATTTTAGCCCACCGCAGGGTTTAAAGAAACTCATATTCACCTAGCCTAAATCAGTTTACTATCATACAATTATTACTAAACAATATCCTGTATTCTAAACACAAGTGATCAAACCAACAATTAAACTACTGCAAATGTTCAGACAAAAGAAAGTCTATGACTACTATTAGAATCTTATCAGATTTACTATAGGTTAAATAAGGGTTAACAAAGCAGGTTTATTAACCTCTTGGGTTAACAAAATGAAACACCAAAGGTTACCTAAGATGAAGCACCATGTTCACAGCAGAATCCATCTCTGAATTACGGTAAGTTGTTCTAGTCACACAAACAGTCTGGGAGGCTGAGCTTACTGTGAATATGTGATTTATTACTCCATTGGGTCACCAGCGGCAGCTTAATTTCCCACAGCCTTAAAGGCATTAAACGACTAACCTGCTTTTAAAGGTTCAAGCTGTACACTCAAGTTCAATGTTGTCATCCATTAACACTCATATAAATCATTTCATTAATTTTGCCATTGGGAGCCACAGCACCACAACAATCAATAATAATTATCTCTGTGCTGACCCATAATTTAAATGACTTGGGGCATATTTTCATTTCAGTTCACTTATCTAAACTAAATGGAGCCTAGTCAGGGCCTAATCAGCTAGACTGCAATATCATTAATGTGAGAGTCTCTTCATCTTCTTACCAGCATTAACTGCCATTTATATTAGTGAACAGTAAGACACTCCGAATGATAATTTGTGTCATATCTCTGATGAAGTGTTGAGTAGTTGGATATTACTCTTCCTCTATCCTTATATGAACCATATGAATGTACTTTATAGTCTGTATGATCTCATGATGATGATGTCAAAGTTTGCTAAACTGGGGACAAACTTAACCAGAAAAACATACCGAAAATGTACCATGTAAGTAATGCTGGGAAAATGAACAAGAGCACTATGCAAATTGTTGCACAGGAAGCAATGGTAGAGATGCTGTTCTCAATGGGGGAGACAACAGAAGTATTTTGCTGTTACAGTTTCACAGCTGGGTCTGTGGCAGAAGAGAAACGGTGGTGATTCTGGAGGCTTGGGAGCCGTGTGGCGAGTTCATCTGTCTCTCTGTGTGGGTCTGATCCACGGGGGACTCAGAGTACACACAGACTGCTATTACTGCCTCTTTCCCTGACACACCGACAAAGTAGGTTCTCTATCAGCGAAGCAGCTTTAAATGTTCTCTCAGACATTACCCAAGACTCGAAAAATTTCTCTTCATCTTCTTTTTGGAGCAAATCATTTTCCTTCAACATGCTCAACATAATTGCACACAGCCAACTGTATTTCATGCATGTTACATTCAAGCTGCTTCTGCTGCCCAGATAGAAGATTATAAACTATATGAAAGGAAAAATTATTTATAAAAACCAGCAACCTATGCAGATATATTTCAGAAAAAAGGACTGGCCTGACTTTCTCAAATACAAAAGTCAACAAACCATACCCGTGTCTGTATGAGTATTAACTCTCTGCCCTGCAGAAAATATTGAACCACCTCCAAAAAACCTATACAAACCTATATAGAAACTAAAAGTTCTGCGGTGTCTCACTGCAAATGTGTGTTTGAAGGATAGAATTTGGAGAAAGGATTAGGAAAACATCAAAACTGCTGCTCTCAAAGGCTCAGGAGTCCAAAGAAGACCCCAGAGACTGAATGAGGTCAGCCAATTTCTAAATTCCATCGTCACATAAACACAGAACCTTTTATGGATAAGATCAAGCATCAATAAATCAAAGAACTATAAGATGTCATCTGGAGGAATGAATGCACAGAAAATGGAAGTAAAAAGGCTCAAATGTAAAGGTTCAAAGGTAACTTTGCACTGTGTTTAATGATATATAACATTTTAATATATAACTGTGGTGTAAATAATTTCAGTAATTATAAGCTTTAGAAAAATAAAACAGGCCAAACAGACTTTACTATCTATTGCCTTCTGCTTTAATTTACATCCTGCCCCAGCTTACAAAGTAGTGATGTTCGGTACTGTCTGACAACTCTGCAGCAGTATTGGGAATTTGACACGAATTAGTAAAACACACAAAAACTACTAAAACGGTCATAGGCACTGGCCAGGAAGAAATGTAAATATGAATATATGACCCAAGAAAATTAAGATCACATCTAACTATATCAAGATTATAACAAGATATGAACACAGAAACAGAAGCAAATACTTCTGTGTCACCACAACACAAAGATGTTTGGTCTAGACAACGTTTCTAGAAATACACTTTCAATCCATATTCCTCTACAGAGTCTTAGGAACATTACAATCTCCAAAATAAACAACTGATTTTATGCTCCTAGTATAAAGATGTGTTTGAGAGTTATAAAATATTTAGCACAGCAAAATGAGTATCAAAGACTTTTCACTGTGGATCAGCTACAGGGAGACACATTTCTCAGAGGCATTCCACGACTCATGATGAAATGTAGAGAAATCTTTAAACCATTAAAATGCTGGGCAACAAACATGAATTGAGGGGGTGTGTTAGGACTGTAACTGAGCTGAGGATCGATAGCAATCCACCACAAACTTGCATTAGGGCCCCACAGAGAAACCTGCAAGCGCACGTCTTTTGGTGCACAGTCACTACAGATGATACAGAGTACAGATGATACTTCGACAACTGGTTATATTTTTCCTGAATACAACTTTGCATAAGTACTTCGAAACCAGGCATAAATGTGATTCTTCCCTTTGCACTGATACTTTCCTTTTTAAGTGAAGAAAATTTAGTTTCACACTCAATGGTTTACCTTGTAAAAAATAAAAAAAACACCAGAAACTGTTTACAAATCCTCTGAAACCTAAACATGAGATTGCTATTGTCTTAGCCATATTAACTAGATGGTTAAAATGAGGGACTGTAACAGTGTGAAGAAGAGCAGAATCCAAAGACAGCAAATTAACAAAAGATCCACATTGTTCACTAGACATATTGCACTGTAAATGCCCTCAGATGTAGTCATGACTTAAAAATGTCATATATAATATATATATATATATATATATATATATATATATATATAAGGTCATATATATATTTAGGCTAAAAAGATAAGTGTCCTCGACCCGGGTGACTGTCTGTGAGCAGTTTGTTGCATTCTCCCTGTGTCGGTCTGGGTTTCCTCCAGGTGCTGCAGTTTCCTCCCACAGTCCAAAAACACATGTTGGTAGGTGGACTGACTACTCAAAAGTGTCCATAGGTGTGAGAGTGAATATATCTGTGTGTTGCCCTACGAGGAACTGGCATCCACAGTGTGTTCCTGTTTTGCTCCCAATGATTCCGGGTAGGCTCTGGACACACCACGCCCCTGAACTAGATAAGCAATTACAGACAATGAATGAATGTATGAACGAACTAATGAATTTGTTGGCTATTTTTTCATTTAGATGAAAGCTTCAAAAAGACCTGTTATAATTATCAAACATTTAATGCGCATGAACAGAGAATCCCTTACACATTAAGATTCCTTAATATCCATTGTCCAGGGCATCATATGTAAATATGTAATTTCCTATGGATTTAAATACAGAAAGTCTGTATTCACACCTGTAATTAAATGGAACTTCAATATCCTTTCACACTTCACTGCATTCCACAGATTATTGACTTCACACGGCCATTACTTACTATGAAGCAGGCCTCTCAAATATAGCAGGTAAACAACAAGAACAAATAGAATGGATCATCATTTTTCTCTAAACAGTGAAGCTGAAATTGATTATATGACATTTAATCATACAGTCAATTCAATTAATTAGAGGATTCCACCCACTACTACATCTCTAAGCACCCAATGTCATCGAAAGAGCTTTGTAAGATCTTCAGAAGGTCACTGTAAAAGCCAGTCTGCACAAAAGTGTGTGTACCTGCAGCAACTGACATGCCCTTAGTTCAGAAACGAATCGAAAAGTCAGATAGAAAGGTCAAGGTTTAACTGTTAAGGTACTGATGTAACAGAGGATCCCAACAACAAACATAATGAGAAAAATGCATCAGTTTCAAGATGATGCTTCAGAAAGAGGAATGATAATCTGGAATCTGAAACAGCCAATTTTTGCTCCTAACATGTGACTGTGATTAAAATGTGAGCCAGGAAATACAGTTCATACTGTACTTGAAGGTGTTTGGTTCAGAGTATTTATTTAGTCTGTGATTTTAGGAGGAAAGTGTAAATAAGCAATGTAATTTGTAAGTGACACACGTTTCACCCACAGATATAATTCATGGCATCTGTTCTTCTGTTCTGAGTTGGACAGACCTTATCGGATGGTGGCAAAACATTAGTAATGTTCAATGATATCGGAATCTTATAAAACAAAATTACAGCAATAGATACATGTTTAGTTTTTATATTCCTATCTGGAATATGATGATGTTTTACCTGGACTCCAAAATAATATACCGTAATGTTCGGGTAATTGTGTGGTCAAATTTCTGCACTTCATTCACTGTCCTGCATGGGTGATCATGTCAAAACACACATTATAAGTTTCTGGGCTGAGGCTTGAACACTCACTGGAGAGTGCCAAAATGTCATTTAGCTGAATGAATGATAGTTACATTTATACAACACTGTTCTAACCACTCCAAACACTGGACATTCTTTGGCAAATTAGGCAGTCACGTCAACCACTGCCAATGTACAGCATCCAATTGGATGATGTGAAGGCATGCAATCCGCCCTAATACACTCACCACACATCAGCTATTAGGCTGTGGTTGTGAGGTCACTGCACATGGGTGTTTACTTGCTTCTGACTGATCTCATTCATCTATAATCATTTCACAAGACCCATGTTATTAGGTTAAAATTCCACTCAAAACTTATTAAGAAAACGTTGATGTTGATATCTGAATTAATTACAATTTCAGTAAATGTCCCCATTAAAATAAAATTACCTTCAAAATCATAAAAAAAAAAACATCAGCCAGTTTGGCTACATCTGAATTGGAATTGATGGATGTGAAAATATAGATGAAAAAGTGTTTGAATATAATTAGACTCTAATTTACTTTTTTCCCACACATCAGTGCACACATGAAGCCTTGTTATTGACAGAGCAATGTACAGGAGAAGAAAGGCAGCTATTTTGATGTGAAAAGACTAGGCATAGTCAAACACTTCACAGTTCAAGGTCTGCTCCCCTGCTGGGATCCCAGAGAAAGGCAAACCTATATTCACACGCAGCAGATGAAAAGAAGAGGCAGATGGGACTGCAGCTTGCCCCCGGACATTTCGAAGCAGCCCCCTACAAAGACACCCATCCACCTACATGCAGGAAGAGGGCACGGCGGCTGCCTGATTGTTACACACAGCACTGCGTCCTCCCTTTCACTCTCCTAATTAGCTGGAGCACAGCATGGCCCAGCTCCCTGACTTGCATCTGAAAGCAGCCAGGAGCAGATACACCTGTGAGCTTTATCCACTGTCTTCCCCCCATACTGATTCCATACAAAGCTTTACTGATGGGTCTGGCTGGCTTCCTCAGAGCCCTGGCCTGCATTTAGAAAGCTGGATATGGGCCCTACTGAGTTGCCATTGATCCCAGCTGGGAAGAAAACACTAAGGCTGCAGGCAGGTGGAGCCAGCACAATGAAGCTCTTTAATAAAGCCCTGATCAAGCCCTGTGCTACTTTTGATGCTCGAAGGCAGGCAAAGTGCTGTAGCTCTGTGGTAGCAGGGGAGCCATGAAGCATGTCCCAAATTAAAACATGAAAAAGCTGTAGAAAGCAAAATAGTTTTTCATGTCGGATACAAAGGCAAGACTAAGTTTCTACAAAGACAAAGTAAACAGGGCTCAAGGCTTGGTGTCTGAATAAGTTCATATGGGTTGGTGAGGCCTTAATACAAGAGTGATATAATAGAGCACATGTATGTTGCTGACTATAAACAATAAAAGCCATCTTAGTCCTAGGAACTGTTCCACACAAAGCCTTAAAGAACGCAAAATAACTGTAAGAAAATATAAACCTCACTACGATAAGATTTCTGCATGATTACTTGAGCATGTTTTATCAGGCAGATACACTTTGAACTTCCTCAGTAAATAACTTATTATTCAATACAAGAGAATAATGAGGGTACATGCCGTTGTCCAGATTTTAATAATTCAAATGCATGAGTCCTGAGAAATCTGAGAGCCCTTTAAGATGCCACTCAACCATATAAAAGTACTTTAAAGAACACTAGGTAAGACTTGGCATTTTTGTCCTGGGATCCCCCTACAGTTATAGAGTTTCATTCAATTTGTCATAGAATCAAGGCAGATTTAGTCTCCTGCCCTTTGCCAAAAGTTACTGCAGTGCTGAGGCCAGAGAGGCAGAGACATAGGCTCTATTCTTCTTCCTTTTACAGATCAGTAAATCATCACAATGATTTGAAGCTGTAATTTTAAGGTAAATATACTACATAGTATTACCTTTATTTGATGTATTATTTATAAATAATTAAAATGAATGTACAACTACATTTTCAGTTAAAAGTATCCATAAAAATCTAATCTGTAAAATTAATTCTATTATTCAGACCTATCATAAATGTATCTAAAAATTTAAATACAAAAAAATGTAGAATATGGTCTCTTTATAGCATTTGGCATCACCGCATCAAAACCACATACATAAAATAATTGATCTTATTAAAAGTACACTAAGGAGTGAGTGGTTAGCAGCACAACCTGCTGATAAAGCCTGACAGGAGTGTTTACTTTGCAATTCCACAGTTCTTCTGCCAATCACAACAGAATTTACCCCCCTCCCCTCCCCAAGCCCCACATAATCACAATGCCTGACCAGGCCTTGCCTGCTTTCAATTCACTGACAGAGTGTGTAATCAACTTAAACTGTCTAATTGCCAGTCCTCTTTTTTAAATGCCTCATTGTTGCAGGTGGGGATAAGCGTGAGAGCTGATGTGTCTGGTGGCACAAAATCAGTTTGCTGTATTGGCATGTCGACCCTTCCTCACCTCCTTTTCTCTTTGGGTAAATGCAGCTAATCTGTATAATCACTGGGGGAACCAGGCCTCAACTGAGCCTTCTCTTCTCCCAGAGACGCACGAGTAATCCTGCTGCCTTCAAATCTCCCCCGCTCACCTGCCAATCAGCCACCGGCCTGAACGGCTGCTTCTTTTAAGTAGCTTTGCCTGTCTTAACTAAAGCCTAGGGATGAAAAGCAATAGATAGGAGGATAAAGACTTGTGCTGATCTAAAAGGGATTTTCCTGACAACTTTCTTTTCCTTAAATGATGAGCAGATTGCTGGCAGCAGCTTTCAATACTGAAGCCAAAGTAATGAAAGAGACCACGAGACGGGGGCTTCAGTGGGACTGCTCCTCCCATGTTTTGAGAAACACACACCCAAGCTTCAGATGTCTCCCTCCGCCACCTTAAAAGTGTATTGCAAACATCACATACATTATACTGTATTATATCAGGAAATCGCCTAAGATAAGCTGACAAAGTACCTGACCTGCCACAAACAGTCTGTTTCCTCATGATTAAGACTATGACTATTGGGCCAAGAATTTGTTTCTGTGTATCCTTCAAACTTGAGTGGAAGTGGAAGCTTGATACAAGACATTAACTAGGTCCTTGAGCTTGATCACAGTTTAAATCTAGAGGAAAAAACGTAATGGTCAGCTGAAAATCTGTTCTGAAGGTCAGAGCCCAAGGAAAACACATCTAAGTAGAAAGTTGGCAGTTGCCTCACTGTGGCCAGGGACTGCATTTTGTGTGAGTTGCCTTCTGAAACAATAGGCAATGTTAAGACCTTGCTACCAGCAAAACCACAAACAACAGAAAACTAACATTTAACATGCTCAAATAATTAAATCTGAAAATGTTGTTATTTAGACAAGGCCTACAGTAACTTTACTGTCTATTTCTGATGGCAAAGATATTTAAAAATTAACGTAATAATTCATTACAGTCAAACTAGAGTCTATCAAGGCACATAGCCTAAATACAACCTAATGTGAATCCCAGAAACCTCACTTCATTTCACATTTCCAGTCAAAACAACCATGAAGTGGATATCATTAATTGTTTTTTCAGGGAATATTTCAGAGATCACGTATATATAATAATCCACTTGCATAAGAAAAGACAAAATAATCATTAATTCTTGGTCTGTAACCGCTTCTCCAATTAAGGCTCACAGAAAAGACATAGTCAGTAAAAATATTTTTTAAATTATTTAGAAAAATGGGATTCCCGACAACCACAGATGGTCTGATAGTACTCACATTTTTTTTACTGTTTTCATCTTTGGAAGATATCATAGAATCAGTCTCCTATCTTTGATATTTCAGAATTGGGTCCATTCTTTCTTGCTGAGAAAAATCATTACAGTACGAGTCTGAAAGGATGTGGGGATTTCAAGAAGCTCCTAGACACAAACTCCTGGTGTTCTCAGAGCAAAGGACCACACCAGCCACCACAGAAACAAGAAAGGATTTATGAGAAGCAGAAAGATCAACAAACTTCAACCAGCTTCTATGCTTCTAAGCTTCAAAACAACATCCCAATTCTGCTGGAAATCTGGAAAGCTGACAAATTAACAGTGGCAGTTTGACTAGATAAATCAAGTGTGGTTTTTGAATTTTGCACAGAACTATTCCTAGCAGCCAACCTACAGATATCATACATTACAGTCTTACCTGGCTTGGATTAAAATGTAAAAGTATATAAAGTGTTTTCCTGCGTACTACTGCTCCTATCAGTAAACTGTATTCCACTGTAGAGGAAGGAAAATAGTAAGCTGCTGTATTTCGCGACACTGACCACATTAACCAAAACATTATATTAACGGCAAAAAAGACGAGAGACAAAACACTTTTTCAGACACAAACTTTCTACACAAGCCCCAGAAAAGCGTGTTGGGAAGCTGTTACAGACCTTAACACACCTAGTGCCAAAACTTAACACGTTGTTCGCTAACATTACTGATATATATGAGGGCGGTGTGTGGCTTACCGTGTGCCGTTTACTCAGGTGTTCCCAGTTAAACTGACCCTTTCAGACTCGACGAGAAAAATATCCAACTCTATGAACAGTGTCTAAAACTGACCCGTCTTGAGGGTCCTTGTATCTCATCACAGTGAGCGCGCGGAGTGTCTCTGAGCTCCGTGATCGCGCAGCTGTAGTAGTGCATTCTGCGCTCGAGCAGCGCGGCTCAGGGGCGGGGCACGCGCGCCGAGTACGCCTCCACTTAGCAATGAAGCTAACTCCTCCACTAACTACAAAATGTGTTTTGTTTTGTTTTGGTTTTTTTAAGAAAAATGAAACTGTTCGTTGAGTGTCCACGCCACTCTATAATAGATGGATAACACCACATTTATAAATCTGATTGCTGATTTTTAAGTCCATCATTTACAATCAGATATGACAATCTGATTTTAAACTGTTAAATTACAGTAAAATTTAGTTGGAGGACAGATAAGAATGAACCGTGCAGATAACTGTAAGTCAGTTAACTGTAAGACATGAATGATGATAGGGTTCCAGGGTTCCAGTCTATTCATTATCTGTATGTGTATTATTTGTGTGTGTGTGTGTGTGTATGCACATGCTCACACCAGTCATCCTTTAGGCTTTGACCACTAGACGCTGTATTGACTGTGACATTCAGTGAGTGCTCAGTGCTGCCTGCAGGTACTCTAATTGACTGATCTGGGTTCTAGGAGGGTCCTGGGAGAGCTCTATGAATAATGCCTCTAGGCAAGGTGACCCAATCTGGATCATTACACGCTCTGCTTGAGGCCTGAGGCTGATATTTATAGACAAGGCTACAGGTACAGTGCACTGTTGCTCACTTAACTTTGCCTCTTTACTGTCATAGGGCAATTTCCGACTTAGACCTGTTTTGCATTCAGGCAGGAGAGTTGGTCTCCTTCACTGAAGAAAGTGGTGGTCTAAAATATCAAACCCTGAAGATTCTAAAGATTTTATGTATCCTGAAATTACTCATTCTGAGTTAACCCAGATCTGATTACCATCGTTAAAAAGGTCAATTTAGGAGTCCCAAAGCAAAATGCTTTACTGTTTCTACAAATCAGTTGATATCACACTAAATTCTAGCCTTGAGGATCAATTTCACAAAGAGCTCTGGCAATCTCTACAGTTGCACTCCTGTCCCTTCTCCTTCACCACTAATGGATAAACCAAGCATCATGGTTCCTCACAGATTGCTCTCTAGATTAGTAAGCCAGAGAGTAGGACCACAGGGGAATTCTCATGACATCTGGAATCAAGACTAGGCAGCAAGCCTTGTTTCCACCCACGTCTCCCCGTCAATTCCTTCCTGGCGTAGGGACAATAAAGGTAAAGGCTCACGTCCATCACTCTTCCTTTATTCACTGGAAACTTGTGTTAATGCCAAGAACGTAAACCCTGGCATGAGGTGAACCATGATTTTGGTTTTAAGGAGGACTGTTATCTCCCATGCCTTTATGTGGATGTATTTCTTACCTTATTCGACAGCAGCTGAGCAGTTCTGAATATATTTTTATAATATTTTTCAAGCATTTTGCCTGCCTAACTCAGCTTGAGAGGCTTGCTCCATTAGCATTGTTCAGTGACTCATAATGTAATTGCAATTATCTTATTTTCCCCCCATTGGGAACACTGAGAACACAGTTAATCACCCCCAAATAGTGGCTGTCATACAGAGCCATTGAAGGTTGGGCTTGCTCAGCTGTCTGTTGAACACAACAATCTACCTTTCTATTATTATCGTTTTTGCCAGAGAGAGAGCCACTCTCCAGTGATCCCCGTAGGCCATCATAAAGCCATCAGGCTCTCCACACTGTTAATGCTGCCCATTCAGGAGAAGCAAACATCTGTGCCCAAAAATGAACCCATGCTTTTATTCAGGATGTGTACGGTATGGAGTCACAATAATACTTATGTGGTTGGTGAGAGTTATTTAGCAATTATGGTTTCAAGTAAGGTTTTATAGCTCAAGTCTCAAGTTTCTAACAGCTGAGGTTTCTTCATTTACTTTATACATTAAAACTGGATTACTATCCACAGTGGCCTCACAGGGATGTAGCATTAAAATTAAACATATCACAGTTTTTGTATCGTATGTTTGCATCAGGACTAACATGCTAATGTATTACAGTATGATAGCTTAGCAGCTAAATTGGGACAAGTAGCTAATAACGAATTTTACCCCTACCACTGTGTGTAGTTTTCATATTTTTCTATAGTGACAGTGACATAGAAGGCATGTTTATTTCAGCTCCTAATGCCTTACATAGCCTAAATAGTTTTACAAATGACTTCCTTCCATTTTCCCATGTTTTCTCAGTCTAGGAGAGTGACCTACATCCTCCAATTCTTTACATGTCCATTCACTTCCTGGGAAAACCTCAGCTTTTCAAGAAAGAAAGGGAAAAACATTGAAGACGCCATGTTATATCCCATTTTCAGTTTTAGAATCATGGATGAGATTTATATTATTTGCGCACGGAAGAAATACCATTTTGGGCAGTGGGTGCTGTTTGGGAACAGCAGTGGGTATATTGTGATATCATGCAAAAAGATGAATTTCTTCATTTAAATTTTCAGTGTAGTTTACAACAAATCATGTGTCTTATTGCTGAATAATGTTGAGAGGTAACTATCTTCAGACATAACTTACAGATTAAACATAGTTCATTAATTTTAGGACATTTTACTCTGTTTTCTCCCAGATTTAGTTGTTGCCAATTCCACTTGTTAATGAGGACTACTCTCAGTCAGTATCTTTATAACTGACTGATCACTTATATTTTATAAATGGTGGGACAAATCCCTTCAAACCTGACTTACCCTTGGCTTATGCCATGACTGCAAATCACCTACAGACCTAAATTATTGGGGAAAGCATCAACTTTAGGATAGCTATGATCATCTAGTCGAGTCACAGCCTTACTTACATCATGAGTGATTGTGTGTCATTTAGTCAGACAGTCTGCTTTCAAAGGAATAATTTATAATTGTGTAAGTAAAAACCAAGAAACAATTGGTTTTGACTTGTTGATGGCCTGAGGGCAGCATGTTTGAACATTTTCATCAGCGTCCAGGAGGCTTTCTGAGCTTTGCACTCACTAACCTGTCACAGGTGAATCACTCAGACACACAAACATATACACAGCTGCAGTGTGTATTGATGTGTGAGGAGAGAAGAGGGACTGTGTCCACTCACAGAAAGGTCAGCTTCAGGGGCAGCAAAGTGATGTAATCACCACAGGTGGCCCATAGCTTCCAGCCACAACCAAGAAATTCCTCTGAGAGCTATCCCTCTACACAACTCTGCTGACCTTTACTGAATCTTAACACAGGATTAGAGAGATTCAGGAAGAAAACAGAAAGAACAGACAAGAGCCTGTCCTCCTTTGCTTTATTCTTGGAGCTATTGGATACTAAAAATAGTCAAAGGTAGAATTTGTTTTGTTTATATTGTTAGATTCAATGTATTTATGGAAAAGTGATATGTATTAGTTTTACATTAAAATGTAGTAGATTACATTTATTATTTTGTCTGCTGTGCCCCTTTGCCCATTTTTTACATATAACAGTATGTCAGCATCTGAAACCAGATGACTAAAACAGAACATGGCCAAGTTAATCAATTACATTTGATGCCTGGGAATTTTTAATGGCCAAGCTGTTGCTTTAGTAAACACGTGGTCCTTTATTTACCTTGAATAATATGAGTAACATGGAACACTGATATTTGACTTTTTAATGACAGTAAGACATCTGAATCAGGTAAACAATACAGACTAAATCAGCTAAATTATTCCTTATGGTCATTTCTGATTTCTTTAGTAGAAGTTGGGCCCTTCAACAGCTGGAAAAACTGGGGTACTGAACAGGATGAATATAACATAATTATTAGTATTATTATTATATTTTTTTATTCTTAAAGACCCCATCACACCTGCTGTAACCCTGGATTGTGCCAATACTGCAAAATGCCTATAGCCAGTTCCTGGAACTATTTAATCTGTGGAGAAAAGCGTTACCTTTCAAGCCCTGGCTGGAAGGTGCTCTTTAATAATGCACCACCCTCTCAGTCGCTTGTGGGAAGAGTGACAGATCGCAGGGGGAAAAGACAAAGCTATTTCTAGAGGTGGATCTCACTGCAAGACTGAGCACTGATATAATTCTGCTGCAATCTCCACAGCTGCACGTCTGCATGATTGATGGGCCTCAGTGAGCAGACAGGAACACTCGAACAGAGTTTCTGACTACTACAGAGGTAAGGACACAGGATTAAATGTATATGAGTGTTTGAGTGTAAATGTGAGGCTTTCTTTGTTGTAGGTACCAACTGAAGTTTAAAAGTATGTACATGCAAAGTGTAATGCATAAAATCTTTGTGGCAACCACATAAAGCCAAAGGTCATGAGGGTGACCAAACAGGGTCAACACTAATTCAAAATGCTGGTAG
Source organism: Hoplias malabaricus (assembly GCF_029633855.1). Taxonomy (NCBI): domain Eukaryota; kingdom Metazoa; phylum Chordata; class Actinopteri; order Characiformes; family Erythrinidae; genus Hoplias; species Hoplias malabaricus. The sequence goes on along the minus strand of NC_089815.1, from coordinate 9,486,682 downwards.
TACTGTGTAGTTTATGGCCCCATCAGGAGCCCTCTCCCAGGCCCTGCAATACTGCTGAAAGATTCTCATTAGCTCTTGCAGATGCATACTGAGTCTGTGACAGAGCACTCATGTAAATGAGGAAAGTCTTTGATACATCAGGCTCCCTGACTCAGAAATGATCTCTCACCATCTCAGAGCTCAGTGTGCAGCTTCATCTAACACAGACTTGAATACAAAAATGTCACATTAAAGTAAAGTTACAAAGTAACAACATTTTAATAATCATGAATAAGTCATGATTTCAATTTATGAATATTCCTGATGAATCAGGAATGATTATTTATCGTTTTGCAGGATGATTATACAGGATCTCATGTTTTTGAGATCCTGTTTAATCTCAAAAGGTAGTTTTGGGTTATCTTTTTTTTAGGAAAATAGAGATTTAATTCATTTTTAACAGTAATGAATAAATGAGTCTATAAAAGCTGTGCGCGATTGCATATAAATTATAATTATTAATTAATTGTAAAAAATCAGTTTTGTACTTAATTCCATGACATACAGATTGATTGAGTATACATAAGTCTTTCTGGGATTTTTACATGGATCAGTCTCAGAGAGTAGAAAACTGAAGATTTCTGTGGACGAAGCACACTGTTGATGAAAGATGAAAGTTAGAGGGAAACTTTATGACTTACAGCGAAACAGTAAAGAAGACTGAAGCAAAGGCTTAACCACTCTTGTGATCAAAAGTGGTGATCAAACCAGCATTTAATAAAGCACAGCATGTCAAACCTTGGAGTGGATGGGTTACAACAGAAGACAACATTGAGCTCCACTCCTGTCAGCTGAGAACAGCAATCAGAGTATATAGTGAGCAGAAGCAAACACTCTGGATAATGGGACATTTGAGGAAAACAAAACTGGCTTTTATGATAAACCTCAGTTAGTCCATTAAGATAGTAGGTTCAGCATATGATATAAACAGCAAGAACTAATGGACCCTAAATGCTTTGTCAGTATTTGAATGGTAGTAGTATAATAGTGTGGGAAATGTTTTCTTATCACATGTTGGGCTACTTAATATCAAATAAGCTTGTTTTAAATGTCACAGACAACTTGAGTAATGATACTGACCATGGGGATATCTTTATGGCCACAATTCTCTAATCAATTTTACTTCTAGTATAATATAAAGTCTTCTCAAACTAGTCCCTTATACATAGTCCCTGGTCCCAATACATAGAAGTGTACCTCTGTGGCCTTCTCAGCCACCAAAAATGAAGGAATGTTCAGTACCTTATTAAAGACATGTCACAAATAATTCAGTGAAATTTTTAAAAAGGCAGAACAGTAGGGTTGGCATGGGTTTAACTTAACTTGGCTAGAGCGGCTTCTAAATGGCAGTAAAGAATAGCTTCGGATTATTGCACTCACTGTTCATTGCTGAGTAAGTGGAAATATTGAAGTCTTTGTGGTCTTCTCCAGAATGTAAAACTAACAAGTGACGTACAGCAGATGTTGCTGTAACACTGTACTGCCTTACACACAGAATGCAGTAAAATGTGCTGTAAATACTCAATAAGAAATCTAAGGCTAGGCTGCTGTAATGTTTTCCCAGTTAAAGTTACAAAACTATGACTATTAATTATGTCAAATACTTTTAGATGCACCCATTGTATTAACTGATTAACCAGTAGAAAGCAACACACATTAGAGCAGCTGCACAAGGGCCTAATGTCCCCATGCCCAATGGCAAACATGAGCTAGAGAGGTGTAATGACATGTTCAGTCAACATTAGTACCTGACCTCATTATTGTTCTCATGAATGCAATCAAACTGTCATAGCAGTGGTCAAACAACAGTCTGAAACATTTCGAAAAGCTCCAAAGCTGTTACTGCAGCACAGTGAGACAAACTACCTGTTAGTATCCTGGATTTCAGAAAATGGATCAAGAAATATTGGATAAGCAAGATTTTGGCCTCATACTGTGTTGTGTGTAGGACTGTCATGATTACTCAATAAAATTGATCAGTTGAATCCTAAAACTGGTTTGACACTGACCTTATCATTGAAGGCTGTGATGAGTTGGTGGTTTGCATGGTGATAATGCATATTTTATATTCCCTTTTATATTCTGGTACTTCTTATTCAATTAATCATCAGAAATGTTGCTAGATTACTCATGTAACTGAAAGTGACAGGTCTAATTGCAGGCTTCAGAATGGTGGCATTGATTCACTAGGTCTTGAAATCAAAGATTTGTCAGTTAGCTATGACAAGCAAATTTTCCCAAAGAGCATCCACACATTTTCTGATTGCAGAAAAGCATGGGCTTGTCAGATGGAGCATGTTAAACCATGCGATTGGGAGGCCCTCTTGTCTCTACCCATTACCTTTTTGTGTTCCCATGGCAGTTCTGACTGCTGCTAGGCTGTATGAGTGCTGACAGGAGCTGTGGAGAAGGCAGGAGCGTGAAGGCTAGGGAAAACTTAAGGGAGGATGTGCAGATGCGCACTGTGAAGACACATGGGAGGAATCAGCAGGTTTCTGTGTATGTCAGAGGGATTACGTATACTGCAGGGTTATCTCAGGCTATTTTAATGAGAGACAGGGGGGTTAGAAGTTAGGGGCTTTATTTGGTCTTAAGCATGAAGTCTTCAGTGACATTATGCAAACGCTCATCCTCCAACTCGACTACACCTTCCTTGAGCTACTGGTTTACTAGGCACTTCTACTTTAAAAAAGGGCTAAAAAGGAAATGCTGTAAAAAAAACTGTTACTGGCCACAGAGAGAACTCTTAAACAGATGAGGTTCCTTAGAGTCAGTTCTGTAAAGGGGTGTCTGATACTTTTAAACAACTTTCGGTATGTTTAATTTCTATACCATTTTATTATTATCAAATTTACTAGGGCAATGTACCTGTGAATGAAATCTTTTGACTTGTGTTGAGCTGTTAGTGAGCAATGAGGTTTCAAACTTGGGACATGGGAAAGATTGAGGTTTGTTCTTTTCAAATATTTAGAGTTTGCTACCATGACAACTGTGCTGACAAACAGCATTCTTGATATACAAAATGAAGGGGAACTGTCACTATGAAACGTATTTAAAAACTATTTTAAATGTTTTAACTTCATATGCATTTCTATGTTAATGTTTACATTTATAAAGCTTACATTTTCTTACACTTTAAGTGACATGCAAAACACTGCCATTAATGGCTACCATGAGAAGGTTAAAGGTCATTTCTACAACAGCATGGCCAAGCCAAGAATCTATATGTGTGACCACCCACATGTTCCACTCAAAAAGGAACAAACCTAGCCATCTTTCTTAATATGTTTAATTGGTGTGATTCTTTAAAGTAGTGTGCCAGCATTATCCACAAAAGCCAGTTATCATATTTCCCCACCAAAGAATAACACCTCACAGGGCTGATCAAAGGGGTCAGTTGAATCAAGGATGTTGCTGATTGTTTGGAACATTACTTTGGACTCAAGCTCTTTTAAGATAAGACTGAAAACCATTGTTTTCCACAGCTGTGTACTATTAGAAGGAAGTTAAAAAGTTAAAGATTATTTGATTTGCTATCTAGAGAGGAAGAGGTGATCAATGGGTTCATCAAGCAGATCCTCTTTAATGTAGCTCAGTCTGTGACTGCAGTGGGATAAGTGCAGAGGAGCTGTTATTATATAGTAAACACATCATTAGAGGCCTAGTATGACAGCACCTAAATAGCCGTTGTGTATAAACATGCAGACATGATGTACAGCGTTAAAGTGTGATGGCACCACAAAAAAATTTCCTCCGGGTGCTCCGGTTTCCTCCCACAGTCCAAAAATGCACATTGGTAGGTGGATTGGCGACACCCTCCAGGGTGTGTTCCTGCCTTGCACCCAATGATCCCGGGTGGGCTCCGGACCCACCGCAACTCTGAACTGGATAAGCAGTTACAGACAATGAAAGACTGAATGAGTATTCTCTGAAAACATATAATATAGATCAGATCGATTCTGAAACAAACTTTAAAAGTTTATATTGCGTTGTGTTATATGGAATATAACATCTTGTTATTATAAGATAGTATCTCCTTATTGTGAGATATTATGTCATAAAAACAACATAATATCTCATAATTGTGAGATAACTATCTCATAATTATGAGATAATAGTCTCTTCATCTTTATGAGATATGTCTGAAGGTGGTGCTCACAGTGCTCAAATGAGCTGCTTCTTGGCTGTCTCTATGAGAATGAGGCACAGCAATTAGGTCATTTTACTGGAAAATAAGCCCAAACTCATAAAACATTGTATGGATGTCGAACTAGACACAATTTGACCAACAGATAATTGCTGGTCATTGCAGCATAACCCAGTGAAGCCATGGCTCTGTGGCTCTTGTGTTTACACTTGTTAACACTATTGGTATTAACGACAGAATGGGAAATCATAATACTGATACACATGATACTTATCTCATAATTACAAGATATTATGTAGTTTTTACAATATAATCACTCATAACGAGATACTATCACATAATAACGGGATGCTTATCTCATAATAACAAGATGCTGAGAAATTTTTTTATTGTGTGCAGCAGCAATACAGTTCCGTAGTGTTACCTACTCTTACTTTTTACAAACTCTATACTCAGAACTAAAAACTGAACCGAGCTTGCTCTGATTAAAAGCGTTAGGTTTTTGGAAACACACAGCCCCATTATGGGAAATGTAGTGAAGTGTTCTGTAATTCTGTTCAGTAATCCATGATAAAATTGCCCAAGTAAATTGGGTCTAATGACACCCCTGTCATCCAGTTACCTGCTTTTGTCTTGTGATGGATGATTTTCAGTTTATCTCTAATACTTTTTTAATGTATATTTCAGTAGGAAAAGCAATGCTTTACTCACTGACCTTTGCTTTATGACTGGCATGACAGAAACTCACATTCATTTCAGAGAAGGATTGTGGCAATGGCCTGAAAACAGCATTGATAAAACTGCTGAGATATCATTATTTAAATTAGGGTTAAGGATGCAAAGTATATGCTAAATACAAACCAGGATAATGTCTCTTATTCACTTGTACAGTTTGTGACACCAGTCATCACACTGACCCATGCATGTATTCCTGCCTCACTGATGTGAAGCAGAAAAAACACAACTAATGAGGAATGTGTGTGTTTGTGTGTTGCTATAACTTGCAGTTGTGCTGAATGGTCTTAAATTGATTTATTTCCTCATGCTTATGTCTCTAATTTGAATATGACTTGAAGCTTATATTACTGGTTGAGAGGATGATTGTGCTGTCTTGGCAACTACAAAACAAACAGTCCATTGGCTTCTCTTGCTCTTCCTTAAGGGCTTTAGCAGGCCTCAAAGTTCAGCCAGTTTCCAAGTTCTGGTCAGTTTCCCTGTAGCTTTAAGCTGTCACAGGACAAATGTGACAGAAATTATTTGAATAATTTTAAAATATAGAAAAAGCTTATCAGATCTTTATTAGATTTGGCTTTTGGCAGATTGCAGCTGTTTTGCATGTGCTCCCAGGTTTAAATCACAGATACTGTGAATGAAGAATGTTAATGCTATCCACATTGATTAAATAAGGATGACTCATTTGACCATATCAATTTTGTCATGTCTCTGTAGACCAGTGCCTATGGCTTTCCACCAATGAACTCTTAGAAGTACATTCATCTTTGTAATGAGAGGATTATGCACTGCAGCCCTATAATATCTCCCTGTGTAGATGGACTGATTTGCTGACATAGTCTAATCAAGTCCTAAACAGATACTCTCAGTATACTGAGGAACAGTGACTTTTCTGTTTTTCTTACAGATCACACTAATGAATAAGTAACACAGTTACTTAAAGTGCTTTTTTGACCACAGCGTTTAGCCTATTTTTATTGATGTCTTTCCCATAGATGTCATTGTAATCACTGTCCCTATTCAGGCCGTGCTTGTGACTGAAACACTGTGCCCCAGTAATGAACTCTCTTTCAAAATCACTTAGATTAGAGTCTTACACTTGCCAAAATTTAGGTCAGCCCAGTGTCTTTATATATGCCACAGTGGGTGGTAGGATTTCAGCTGCTTAATAAAGAAAGGGAAATTCAATTGAAATTGAGTGGAGGACTTTCCATGACTAAGATATAGAAAGGTATAGAAAAATGTGAAGCCTTTTTTTAGACCACTAAAACAAACCCCATGCAAGTTATCAAATTACATTACATTTTATGGTATCGAAAGCTTTCATCTTTGGAAGAGAAAAGAAAAGAAAATGTCTCTCTTGCTTCAGATATGAACAAATAAGCAGGCGTGTGTCCATTTTTCCCCTGTGAAAAAAAGACAACTCAAAACTGTAGATGTAAAATGATGTGAAGCTGTCAAAAAACCTCAAATATCAGATACAGAACACTGGACTGGCCACTCTGATTGCGTTTGACATGAGGGACAGTGTGAGGGTGTGATGCCCTGGGTGGACTAGCGCACTGTCCAAGGTGTGTTCCTGCCTTGGGCCCAGTAATTCCAAGTGGTTCCAGACCCCCAGCTACGTTGAAAAGTATGAAGCAATTACAGAAAATAAATAAATGAACATATCAAGAGAAATAGTAAATGCAACCAACTTCAAAGACTTTGTAGTCACTGAAAAATAGCCCTGATATTTATTTTAAAAACAATAAATGCAAATCTCTTGAAAAGATTAAAAACTTCGGCAGGCAATTCTTTTAATTCTGTTAGAAGCAAGGTGGGACCTCTGTGGATCTGTTTTGTTTTCCTTAATATTCAGGACATCCCAAAGATGTGTTCATCAGATTGAATTTGGGGGAATCTGGGGAATTCATGTAATGCACCTAATGACGAACCTGTACTTAACTGCAGTTTGGCCTGAAATTAACAATTAAAATAAAAGCCTTTTGCCCAGTACTGCTCATAAATATGGCAATTGCATTAGAAATTGAGGGACAAAATGATATATATTTTCTGATTTTTGCCTGAGGTTAAAAATGAATAACTTGTTATTAATGGCTCTTTTGGATCTGAAATAAATTAAAAGTGGTCTGGCTTTGTTCTGTATTGTTTATTTATAATATTTTTCTGAAATGTCAGCTGCATTACAAACCGTGTGAACAGTTCATGATGAATTAACCAATAGAAATATGTAGGACTCCACATCTTGACATTGTATAAAAACAAATGTGTGTCTGTGTGTCTTTGTGAGGAAGTGTGTTATCCCCATACTTTCTGGAGCAAGGAACTGGCTGGTACAGCCCCTCATAAGCCAAGCATTACAAAACATATATCATGCATGGCCAAGCTCTTTTCTTCTATGTGAACCCTAATACCCCTTCTTTCTCACTCTCTCACTCGCTCTCTCTCTTTCTCATTCTCCCCACAGACCCTAAAGCAGGACAATTTCTCTGACCCTTCGTAATCCTGGCCTGATGAGACATATAGAAGGGAGCAATACCCCAGAGATCTCCAGAAAATGTGCCTTAGTAATCTCACAGCAATTCCAGTAATCTTTCTGAGACAGAGGAGAGAACATAGCTAACTCTTATTTGTAGTGAGCTTTTTCTGTGTTGAAGATAACTGGTAAAAATTATTTTTACCATATAAAGTAGCAAACAATATTTACAAGAGTGATTATTTATCATTCTATTTTCATGAGATGAGATGAAGAATGAAATAAATTCATACTCATACAGTCCCTGAATGGACCAGTTTACGTTTCACCGAGTGGATCCTACCAATGGGGGTGGTCACATTTAGAATAGGTTTAGTATAGAATCTGATACAGCCATGAACCAATTTCATACCTCAAAGAGGAATCAATGGAGAAAATGGTCTCTGACACAGAAGGTAGCACCACAGTGCCTTGCTGTCCATGCATGAGAGCCTCAAACAGCACTATTTCAACATTAAAGTAACTGTGACAAAATTGGGTTTGAGGACTACTTCACAATGTTGCCAGGATACCGATACACTAATAATTGCTACTAGAAAAATGACAATTTTACAAAAACAAGTAGACAGCATTTTGAACATATCAGACACTGTCCAGAGAGCATTGAATATTTGGCCCAAATGTAGCACATTGGCAGTTCTCTTATGGCCCACATTTGGCCTTGAATCAGATTGAATTTGGCTTCTTCAGCTCAGCCGCAAGGCCATCGTATATTGGCCAGATATCAGGTGTGTTTTTGGCATAATCTACGTCTGGCTCACACAACACATGCTGCAACCCAAGTCAATCCCAGCTAATGATGTTGGGCCCATGCTTACACAACACTTGCCAGTACCATAACTGAACCATAACTGCCATAAGTGACAGGAATTAGACCTAAAACTGTCTACTATCTGGGTGCCATTAAACATTTGTAATCAAAATAATGACAGCAGTCTTAGCCGTTATCTTAATAATTAAATTCTGTCTGTAGTCTGTAATTTGGTCCAGTTCCAGCAAATTTGAAGGAACTTATATAAATTACTTCCTTTGACAAATTATTCCTTAATTTGACAGGACACTGTTCTGTTGAATACTTTGTGACAACAATACTCAGACTCTAATTCTTTTCCCTTCTTGGCTGACTTCTACTAACTATACAGTCAAAACATTAATGCCATGATGAGGTTTTTCCACTGTATTGTATTTCAGGCTTCAGGTAGGAGCAGGATTCTCATTCTCCGGCATCAAACTGGGGATTGAAAAGACAAACAACTACAATGCATGCTGATATTGCTGTACATAATGACATGCTGTTTATGGAGGAGTGTAAAAAACAAAGCCCTGAGACTGAAGGCATATATCCAGTACCCCATCACTGTCTGAGCAGGACAAATTAAATTTAAATTGAGCAGGACTCATGGTGCTGCCCTCTTCCTCTGGTTATGTAAGAGCAGAAGGACAGCAGTACTCTCATGGGGTCATCTTGTCCCCTGGCTGTCAAAGGAATTTCCACTCCTTAAAACTCAACATCAGAATCTAGACAGACTTGGAAATGTGAAAGAGTCCATAGTGTTTTATGAATATCTGGGATTTACTCATTCTGGGGATTTACTCACACTTACAAACCTGGCCATTAAAGATTACACTTTAAATCTATATAGTCTACAATGGACATTTTATATTTATGCTTATGGTATATGTTCTTCTCAAGGGTGCTTTACAATTGTAATCATGTTAGACATATAGGTAATTAGGAGTCTTGTCCAAGGACACTCATTGGTGTAGCATTTTCTTACCAGAGCTGGGAAATCAATCCTAGTTTTCCTTGTACAACACAGTGGCAACAGTCACTACCCCACTGTTTGACAAGTGTATCCCTCTAACAAGATTCTTAGAAACTTAATACAATTATTAGGATCACATTCATTATATTAACCAGTTACACTTCCAAATACAATAAATTAGGCTGTTTAGGACTCTACAGTATTACAGCTTTAGGAAATATATGATGATGAAACTTGTAAAGAAGATCAGACAAACAAGGAAACAATAAAATGGCAACATAGGTTCTTGCCAATATTTGATATCTTGATTCATTAATTCATTTATCGTCTGTAACCACTTATTCAATTCAGTGTCAGGGCACAAGGTGGGAACACACACTGGAGGAGGCGCCAGTCCTTCACAGGGCGACACACACTTACACATTCACTCGCACTTATGGACACTACCAATTCACCTACTAGCGTGTGTTTTTGGACTGTGGGAGGAAATCAGGGCACCTGGAGGAATCCCACATGGACACGGGAAGAACACACCAAACTCCTCACAGACAGTCTACAGAGTGGGGCTTGAACCCACAACCCCAGGACCCTGGAGCTGTGTGACAGCAACACTACCTGCACCTGTTGTAAGTTTAAAAAAGACTAGACCTGTCTTAGAATTCCGTAGGGCCAACACAACTGTTTTAGACCTGTTTTAAAAAATACTGAGGGCATGCTATATATGAATACATGCATTTGTTCCAGAAGAGTGCACAGCATTACAGATTGTGTGCATCATTCTGTCAAGCTTCATATCTGGCCTGTCTTGTGCAGTACAGTGTGCCTCACACTCACATGGCTCGGTCAAGTATAAGTGTCATAGGAAATGATTTAATGGCCATGCAATCGAGGTTTTAATTTAATTGAGTAGCTCTGCACAGCTGCCCCATGATCTCATGTGCATGTTCTGTTCATGTGCAACTCAGTAATGAATAGCTTTGTTAATGTATAGAGAACATACACCTTGTATAAAATCAGTCTGTTTTATTAGAAACAAATAGAAGCAAAAAGTGGGTGCACAGTGTAGGTATATATTTAATCAGTCACAGTGCAATGAATCAGCTACTCTACTCCATCTAGCAATGAAAAGGGACCAACATAAGACCACAACTGGCCAGATATTATTTGGTTGGACCATTCTCAAAAGCACTGCTGGGGTTTTCAGACATTTAACACCACTGTGAAAACAACAACAACAAAAACAAAGAGAAAAGGCAAAGGTTGATATAAAAAGAAAGAAAAGTAAAAGTAATGTCAAATCAGACAAGACAAAATGGGTTTACAGACATAAATATTTTCAAGTTGTCAATAGCAGAGACAGAGGTCAGACAAGGAAATGGTGGTCATTGGGCAGCATTTGAGACACACCTCTCCTGTGGAGGTGTAAGGCCCAGAGCAGGACTCAGAGCTCTACAGCTCAGGAAGGCGTACAGGCCATGGCGCCAGGCTTGCTGATTCAGTACAGCTGTTTAAACAGCTTTAACCCAGCTCTCCTCTCCACTTTCCTTCCTCCCTAGTCAGCCACTTGTCCTCCCTACCCTCTATGCTGTCCAGAGGATGGGTCAGGGACAGCTCGCCCCTGCCATACATTTTCCCCAAGCACAGATTCTCACATACATTTTATGAAGTAAAATATATAAATGTGTTAATAAAAGCTACCGTTTGGCAGATAATTTTGCTTGTTTCAAACTAATATATATTTTAAAGAAAAAGTCAGATTATCTACCAGTGGAGTAAGACACTTTTTTTTGCTGGAGCAAAAATATCTAGAAATATTTGAAACATATAATAATAGTCTAAAAATATTAGATGTAAACTTTTTTTTTCTGGCATCAGTTCACATTATAAGCGGCTGCTGATAATGTGTCAACATTATATAAAGCCACTTTTAACATTGCAGCATTAAACTTTTCGCACAGCCACTCAATCTATAATTATCCAACACACAACTAACTCTTACAGAAAGTGACCAGAAGCAAGGATTGAAACCTCTCCTATTATCTGGGGAGAATTACAGCATTCATTTACTCATTTCTCAAATTATAGCCTAATGCAGAAGGTGCTTTTATAATATGCCAAAACATTGAAAGCAATGACAAAAACAGAGGTAAAGTCTTGTTCTGACAGCAAATAAATATATCTTTCCAAACCAGTTAGCAAACATTGGAAGAAACCCTGGGTGTGCCAGCTCTCAAACACAAAACACTTTTGTGAGTAAATCACAGCCTCTGGGAGATCAGATCCAGCACCACCTTCAGTTGAGTGTAAATATCAGATTTCCAGACATGGTTCTGGGAGCCTCTATAAAAAAGAGGAATCTGAGGATTTTTTTCTGGGCACATTCTTTAGTGGAGCCGAAAGCTCAGCTGTTTGCCGCCCCTGTCTGTGGCAAAGAAGCCTGCCAAACACTGCAGACTAAGCCATGGTGAATGTCTGCATTTCAGGCTCCAACATGGCTGATGCTCTTTTTTAGCCATGGACAATTTTTCCAGTTTTGTAGATAATAGTTTGTCATATACAGGTTGGTCATTCTTTTCGTTAATTTCTGGATATTTAGAGTGTTTATTAAAATGCAATAAAATAAGACTAAATGTCAAAATATCTCCATATTGATGCTCATTTCTTCTAGCACCCCATTATATTATAATACTATGTTGGTGCAAAGCTGAGCTTCTACAATACAATATTGCATACGTTCTAGGTTGATTATCTGTGCTCTGAATGCTTTAAAGGCCCTGAGGTTTTCCCAGTGCTAAGATTATCAACAAATGCATCATTTTCATTTAATTTCTATTTACCTTTCCCCTGTTACCTTGTGAACTCTTAAGTTGATCCCAGAGTGCAAGAAGGAACCTGATAGTGAGATACAACTCCAAACTTGAGTAACCTATATCAGATGTTTGTTTTTTGTTGTTGTTGTTGTTGTTTTTTTTCACCTGCTTATGTTGTCTGTGGATGGAGAAAACTCAGTCACAAAGTATCCTCTGTATTTTTTCTAGCTTTTCAAGCAGGACAGCGAAATCTAAATGTGATTCAGCAATGAAAATATAATTAGGTGTACTTAGCCCCATAATGTCAGAAAACAAGTAAACATGTCTTAGAACGGTGAGGTAAACTGAAGTTAGTGCATACAGGTTTTTACATACAACTTGCACAATGCTAATTAATAGAGTATAAGCTTCCTTTTTGTAATTTGTAACTTGTAATTATTAGCTTTGTAAATTAAGTGCAAATGAAGAAGCCAATTGTAAAACCCAATGATTTGAGTGGTCACCTATGCTGATATATTATATCAATTATGAATATAATGCATGCAGCAACACTATATAAACTATAGAATTAATGCCTAAAAACGTGGCTTTCATTTATCAGTTTCCTGTCATATTCACAAGAGATGACTTCCTACTTATAGATGAAGAGAAACCAGCTGCTGTCTCTGTGGACACCATTAAATTCTGAACATCCTGCAGATACTAGAGCAGTAGCAAATGAAAATGTCACTACTATATTTACCTTCACGAAAAACAGTAAATGATGATGTATCACACTGGCAGTGTCCTCAGGAGTCCAGAACGCCGGATCTTGTCTGTTACATAAAACACTGCGATGGCTCTGTGATGTCAGATTTGTTTTTGTCAGTGCAGCATCAGGCTAACACCTCAAAATTACAGGGAAAATGTACCTGGCATTGGTAGATGAAAGCTACTCTCAAACTGAGCAAATCTGACATTTTCAATTCCACTTTGTAATGAGGCATTTTTATGCTGGGGTATAGGAAGTGTGAGAGAGTGTGTGAATGTGTATGTGGTGCCCGCCCAGTGTGTGTTTCGATCTTGTGCCTTGAGACTCTGAGTAGACCCACTACAACCCTGAACAAAATAGAGTCACATAGAATGAACGAACCAACAAATGAATGAATGAATGAATGCTAAAAAAAGAAGACTTTCGGAGTGGTCCGTCATAAGTCTAAAATATATTTAAAATTGGAAGTGTTTGTCCTCTCTAAGTGTCTTGCTTCATCTCTGATCTAAGGACTTGGACCATGCTTCAGTGTTACAACGACATCCTTCCTTCCCCTATTAAGATTAAAATATGATGAAAATCCCCCTCAGAGAACCCAAATCCTTCTCCATCACAACAGAGCAGCTGGCAATAACTTGTGCTCAGAGATCCAGAGACCCCTTACTTTAAACTGTACTCAGGTTCAACTGTTTGAGGGCAGAGGCAGCAGGAACTATTTGTGGATGTATATGAAGTCATGCTGTTTCAGCAGGAACACGTCTCAGAAAACATCCTCATTGGCACCATTTGAGAATCAGCACAGGAAGGAGAATTAAGCTGTAATGTCATATGGTGGGTTCCATCAAAAGCTGAAGATAGCAATAACATAATCCAAGTATTAAGCTCTTAGGTAGTCCTTGGTTTGGAAGCACAGTCCTATGGAAATACCTAATGGAAAAAAGCTTTAAAAAGGGGTGTGGAATTGACAAGTATCATTTAGTTAAGAACCATCCATTTAAAGGCAACTCTATAATATCACTTTAAAGGGCCCTTTTTAGTGCCTTCATAGTTAGAGGAAAAAAACATATTTATTATACTTTCGAGGTCTACTTAATTAAAAAGAAAAAAAACAAGTCCCTTTCATTTACTGGCCATGAGGTCTATGCAAGTTTACAATTAAAGACTGGAGTCTATCTGCTGTCATTCACAATTTGTCAGTCACTCTCTACCCCATTCATTATTGCACAGTGTCTGCCCAGAAGACCAATACTGGCCAAATATTATCTGCAAATGAAAATGAAGTCATAGGATACTAAGCCTCCTATTAATCTTCAATTCTGTTATAAACCAGTACAAGTTTCTCTATGAAAGACTGCTATCAGAGATGTTATAAAGAACGCGACAGGTTACTGTCAATCAATCAACAAATGTCTTTATTTTCAGATGGTAATTCAAATATGCTTTTTAAACCATACTGTGGCTTTAAATGTTTACAGGTCTTGCCACTTTCAAATAATTAGGAGCCTGGTTTCCGTGGAACTGTAACTGCTTGGAAGCTATGCAAAGGCCACTGATGAGTGGAAAGTCTTTCCTATAACAATTTTGCTACACCTGCCAAAGCTTAACTTAACTACCTAATTTGACCAAGTTTACTCATTTTTATGGGGTACTTTAGTGAGGGTGCCTCTCTTTTGTTGTGAAAGTTGAGGTTTATTCACTATATTGCTTGATTTCATATATGAAATCAAATAAACACATTATAAATGCATGTTTTCAACTATTATTTGTAGTATATGTGTTAGTGGGGCATTGGTAAAGATTTTGTTTATCAAAGGACTTTTACATTGGACTCCAAAGACAGGTGTTTTTCTTCAGTACTCACAATCGGAACATGTTCTTAGTGTTTTATCCAGTAAATCTCACTCAGAGCTATGTTTACAATAGATGTAATAGCTAAATTTTTCATTTCTGTCACATTCATTTTTCAGGAAGTTGGTCCAGGCTTCTAGTACTTACTTTTGTAAGTCTCATTCTCGATTGTTTTCCATTTTCTGTTGGATCTAAAGGCTATATTTCAGTTTTACCTTAGTTTATGTTTATAAAATGGCTTTGACTATAGAGCTACTGCAAAAATGAATGAAAACTGAAAGTTGAAATTCAACATATGTCCAGTACCATATGGTCAGGGACTGCTGCTGAATCTCAGCTGAAGCCCAGGCGTCTCACATGTACAGACTTGAGAGAAAAAAGAACTTTGTGGAGGGTGCGAAAACCATGCATGAACTCTTCTGCTTCTTAGCAAACACGTCCTGTCTGGCAAGGTGTGGGAAAAGCAGCAGCTCAGTGACATTAACCTCTGGCACATCGTTCACTACCTCTCTCCACAGCCCATTTGCTTCCCACATACCTCCACACATTTTCCCCATAGCACACAATGCAGCTATACCCTGAGAATAGTGCACTGCAACTGAACCCAGACACTGAAGTCATCTACAGAAAGCATAAACAAAGCCCATGAAATGTGTATTGCCTTTAGACTGAACAATGCAGGATCCAACAATATTTCTGTTCTTAATAAACATAAAATAATAATAATAATAATAACAATAATAACTGAAGAATGGCCAGCTACACTATTTATGTAAAGTTATCCACATAGCACTTCTAATTTACATACGTCAAAACAGTGATTCCCTAACTTTTTCTGTTGTGCCTTCCTTGTGTAAATGAGAATATTTTCAAAACTGCAACTACTTATAGAAAAAAACAAAAATATAGTGATTGTGCTTAACAG